>NW_023405259.1:0-62161 GCF_013141755.1 Anopheles stephensi
TTCAGCAATTCATACGCAAATTAAGACACTTTCAGGCCAAAATAATTGAAAAAGTGCTATTCTTAAGATTTAAAACAGCAATCATACGCAAATTAAGACAACTTTCAGGCTAAAATAATTGAAAAAGTGCTAATTCTTAACGATTTAAAAAAACAGCAATTCATACGCAAATTAAGACACTTTCAGGCTAAAATCATTGAAAAAGTGCTATTCTTAACGATTTAAAACAGCAATGCATACGCAAATTAAGACACTTTCAGGCTAAATTAATTGAAAAAGTGCTATTCTTAACGATTTAAACAGCAATTCATACGCAAATTAAGACACTTCAGGCTAAAATCATTGAAAAAGTGCTATTCTTAACGATTTAAACAGCAATTCATACGCAAATTAAGACACTTTCAGGCCAAAATAATTGAAAAAGTGCTATTCTTAACGATTTAAACAGCAATTCATACGCAAATTAAGACACTTTCAGGCTAAATTCATTGAAAAAGTGCTATTCTTAACGATTTAAAACAGCAATGCATACGCAAATTAAGACACTTTCAGGCTAAATTCATTGAAAAGTGCTATTCTTAACGATTTAAACAGCAATTCATACGCAAATTAAGACACTTTCAGGCTAAATTAATTGAAAAAGTGCTATTTTAACGATTTAAACAGCAATTCATACGCAAATTAAGACACTTTCAGGCTAAATTCATTGAAAAAGTGCTATTCTTAACGATTTAAACAGCAATTCATACGCAAATTAAGACACTTTCAGGCAAAAATAATTGAAAAAGTGCTATTCTTAACGATTTAAACAGCAATTCATACGCAAATTAAGACACTTTCAGGCTAAATTAATTGAAAAAGTGCTATTCTTAACGATTTAAACAGCAATTCATACGCAAATTAAGACACTTTCAGGCTAAATTCATTGAAAAAGTGCTATTCTTAACGATTTAAACAGCAATTCATACGCAAATTAAGACACTTTCAGGCTAAAATAATTGAAAAAGTGCTATTCTTAACGATTTAAACAGCAATTCATACGCAAATTAAGACACTTTCAGGCTAAATTCATTGAAAAAGTGCTATTCTTAACGATTTAAACAGCAATTCATACGCAAATTAAGACACTTTCAGGCTAAATTCATTGAAAAAGTGCTATTCTTAACGATTAAACAGCAATTCATACGCAAATTAAGACACTTTCAGGCTAAATTCATTGAAAAAGTGCTATTCTTAACGATTTAAACAGCAATTCATACGCAAATTAAGACACTTTCAGGCAAATTCATTGAAAAAGTGCTATTCTTAACGATTTAAACAGCAATTCATACGCAAATTAAGACACTTTCAGGCTAAATCATTGAAAAAGTGCTATTCTTAACGATTTAAACAGCAATTCATACGCAAATTAAGACACTTTCAGGCTAAATTCATTGAAAAAGTGCTATTCTTAACGATTTAAACAGCAATTCATACGCAAATTAAGACACTTTCAGGCTAAATTCATTGAAAAAGTGCTATTCTTAACGATTTAAACAGCAATTCATACGCAAATTAAGACACTTTCAGGCTAAATTCATTGAAAAAGTGCTATTCTTAACGATTTAAACAGCAATTCATACGCAAATTAAGACACTTTCAGGCTAAATTCATTGAAAAAGTGCTATTCTTAACGATTTAAACAGCAATTCATACGCAAATTAAGACACTTTCAGGCTAAATTCATTGAAAAAGTGCTATTCTTAACGATTTAAACAGCAATTCATACGCAAATTAAGACACTTTCAGGCTAAATCATTGAAAAAGTGCTATTCTTAACGATTTAAACAGCAATTCATACGCAAATTAAGACACTTTCAGGCTAAATTCATTGAAAAAGTGCTATTCTTAACGATTTAAACAGCAATTCATACGCAAATTAAGACACTTTCAGGCTAAATTCATTGAAAAAGTGCTATTCTTAACGATTTAAACAGCAATTCATACGCAAATTAAGACACTTTCAGGCTAAATTCATTGAAAAAGTGCTATTCTTAACGATTTAAACAGCAATTCATACGCAAATTAAGACACTTTCAGGCTAAATTCATTGAAAAAGTGCTATTCTTAACGATTTAAACAGCAATTCATACGCAAATTAAGACACTTTCAGGCTAAAATCATTGAAAAAGTGCTATTCTTAACGATTTAAACAGCAATTCATACGCAAATTAAGACACTTTCAGGCTAAATTCATTGAAAAAGTGCTATTCTTAACGATTTAAACAGCAATTCATACGCAAATTAAGACACTTTCAGGCTAAAAATTGAAAAAGTGCTATTCTTAACGATTTAAACAGCAATTCATACGCAAATTAAGACACTTTCAGGCTAAAATTAATTGAAAAAGTGCTATTCTTAACGATTTAAACAGCAATTCATACGCAAATTAAGACACTTTCAGGCTAAATTCATTGAAAAAGTGCTATTCTTAACGATTTAAACAGCAATTCATACGCAAATTAATACACTTTCAGGCCAAAATAATTGAAAAAGTGCTATTCTTAACGAATTAAGACACTTTCAGGCTAAATTCATTGAAAAAGTGCTATTCTTAACGATTTAAACAGCAATTCATACGCAAATTAAGACACTTTCAGGCTAAATTCATTGAAAAAGTGCTATTCTTAACGATTTAAACAGCAATTCATACGCACATTAAGACACTTTCAGGCCAAAAATAATTGAAAAAAGTGCTATTCTAACGATTTAAACAGCAATTCATACGCAAATTAAGACACTTTCAGGCTAAATTCATTGAAAAAGTGCTATTCTTAACGATTTAAACAGCAATTCATACGCAAATTAAGACACTTTCAGGCTAAATTAATTGAAAAAGTGCTATTCTTAACGATTTAAACAGCAATTCATACGCAAATTAAGACACTTTCAGGCCAAAATAATTGAAAAAGTGCTATTCTTAACGATTTAAACAGCAATTCATACGCAAATTAAGACACTTTCAGGCCAAAATAATTGAAAAAGTGCTATTCTTAACGATTTAAACAGCAATTCATACGCAAATTAAGACACTTTCAGGCTAAATTAATTGAAAAAGTGCTATTCTTAACGATTTAAACAGCAATTCATACGCAAATTAAGACACTTTCAGGCTAAATTCATTGAAAAAGTGCTATTCTTAACGATTTAAACAGCAATTCATACGCAAATTAAGACACTTTCAGGCTAAATTCATTGAAAAAGTGCTATTCTTAACGATTTAAACAGCAATTCATACGCAAATTAAGACACTTTCAGGCTAAATTCATTGAAAAAGTGCTATTCTTAACGATTTAAACAGCAATTCATACGCAAATTAAGACACTTTCAGGCTAAATTAATTGAAAAAGTGCTATTCTTAACGATTTAAACAGCAATTCATACGCAAATTAAGACACTTTCAGGCTAAATTTTGAAAAAGTGCTATTCTTAACGATTTAAACAGCAATTCATACGCAAATTAAGACACTTTCAGGCTAAATTCATTGAAAAAGTGCTATTCTTAACGATTTAAACAGCAATTCATACGCAAATTAAGACACTTTCAGGCTAAATTAATTGAAAAAGTGCTATTCTTAACGATTTAAACAGCAATTCATACGCAAATTAAGACACTTTCAGGCTAAAATAATTGAAAAAGTGCTATTCTTAACGATTTAAACAGCAATTCATACGCAAATTAAGACACTTTCAGGCTAAATTCATTGAAAAAGTGCTATTCTTAACGATTTAAACAGCAATTCATACGCAAATTAAGACACTTTCAGGCTAAATAATTGAAAAAGTGCTATTCTAACGATTTAAACAGCAATTCATACGCAAATTAAGACACTTTCAGGCTAAATTCATTGAAAAAGTGCTATTCTTAACGATTTAAACAGCAATTCATACGCAAATTAAGACACTTTCAGGCTAAATTAATTGAAAAAGTGCTATTCTTAACGATTTAAACAGCAATTCATACGCAAATTAAGACACTTTCAGGCTAAATTCATTGAAAAAGTGCTATTCTTAACGATTTAAACAGCAATTCATACGCAAATTAAGACACTTTCAGGCTAAAATAATTGAAAAAGTGCTATTCTTAACGATTTAAACAGCAATTCATACGCAAATTAAGACACTTTCAGGCTAAAATAATTGAAAAAGTGCTATTCTTAACGATTTAAACAGCAATTCATACGCAAATTAAGACACTTTCAGGCCAAAATAATTGAAAAAGTGCTATTCTTAACGATTTAAACAGCAATTCATACGCAAATTAAGACACTTTCAGGCTAAATTCATTGAAAAAGTGCTATTCTTAACGATTTAAACAGCAATTCATACGCAAATTAAGACACTTTCAGGCTAAATTAATTGAAAAAGTGCTATTCTTAACGATTTAAACAGCAATTCATACGCAAATTAAGACACTTTCAGGCTAAATTCATTGAAAAAGTGCTATTCTTAACGATTTAAACAGCAATTCATACGCAAATTAAGACACTTTCAGGCTAAATTCATTGAAAAAGTGCTATTCTTAACGATTTAAACAGCAATTCATACGCAAATTAAGACACTTTCAGGCTAAAATTCATTGAAAAAGTGCTATTCTTAACGATTTAAACAGCAATTCATACGCAAATTAAGACACTTTCAGGCTAAATTCATTGAAAAAGTGCTATTCTTAACGATTTAAACAGCAATTCATACGCAAATTAAGACACTTTCAGGCTAAATAATTGAAAAAGTGCTATTCTTAACGATTTAAACAGCAATTCATACGCAAATTAAGACACTTTCAGGCTAAATTCATTGAAAAAGTGCTATTCTTAACGATTTAAACAGCAATTCATACGCAAATTAAGACACTTTCAGGCTAAATTCATTGAAAAAGTGCTATTCTTAACGATTTAAACAGCAATTCATACGCAAATTAAGACACTTTCAGGCTAAATTCATTGAAAAAGTGCTATTCTTAACGATTTAAACAGCAATTCATACGCAAATTAAGACACTTTCAGGCTAAATTCATTGAAAAAGTGCTATTCTTAACGATTTAAACAGCAATTCATACGCAAATTAAGACACTTTCAGGCCAAAATAATTGAAAAAGTGCTATTCTTAACGATTTAAACAGCAATTCATACGCAAATTAAGACACTTTCAGGCTAAATTAATTGAAAAAGTGCTATTCTTAACGATTTAAACAGCAATTCATACGCAAATTAAGACACTTTCAGGCTAAATTCATTGAAAAAGTGCTATTCTTAACGATTTAAACAGCAATTCATACGCAAATTAAGACACTTTCAGGCTAAATTCATTGAAAAAGTGCTATTCTTAACGATTTAAACAGCAATTCATACGCAAATTAAGACACTTTCAGGCTAAATTCATTGAAAAAGTGCTATTCTTAACGATTTAAACAGCAATTCATACGCAAATTAAGACACTTTCAGGCTAAATTCATTGAAAAAGTGCTATTCTTAACGATTTAAACAGCAATTCATACGCAATTAAGACACTTTCAGGCTAAATAATTGAAAAAGTGCTATTCTTAACGATTTAAACAGCAATTCATACGCAAATTAAGACACTTTCAGGCTAAATTCATTGAAAAAGTGCTATTCTTAACGATTTAAACAGCAATTCATACGCAAATTAAGACACTTTCAGGCTAAATTCATTGAAAAAGTGCTATTCTTAACGATTTAAACAGCAATTCATACGCAAATTAAGACACTTTCAGGCCAAAATAATTGAAAAAGTGCTATTCTTAACGATTTAAACAGCAATTCATACGCAAATTAAGACACTTTCAGGCCAAAATAATTGAAAAAGTGCTATTCTTAACGATTTAAACAGCAATTCATACGCAAATTAAGACACTTTCAGGCTAAATAATTGAAAAAGTGCTATTCTTAACGATTTAAACAGCAATTCATACGCAAATTAAGACACTTTCAGGCTAAATTCATTGAAAAAGTGCTATTCTTAACGATTTAAACAGCAATTCATACGCAAATTAAGACACTTTCAGGCCAAAATAATTGAAAAAGTGCTATTCTTAACGATTTAAACAGCAATTCATACGCAAATTAAGACACTTTCAGGCTAAATTCATTGAAAAAGTGCTATTCTTAACGATTTAAACAGCAATTCATACGCAAATTAAGACACTTTCAGGCTAAAATAATTGAAAAAGTGCTATTCTTAACGATTTAAACAGCAATTCATACGCAAATTAAGACACTTTCAGGCTAAATTCATTGAAAAAGTGCTATTCTTAACGATTTAAACAGCAATTCATACGCAAATTAAGACACTTTCAGGCTAAATTCATTGAAAAAGTGCTATTCTTAACGATTTAAACAGCAATTCATACGCAAATTAAGACACTTTCAGGCTAAATTAATTGAAAAAGTGCTATTCTTAACGATTTAAACAGCAATTCATACGCAAATTAAGACACTTTCAGGCTAAATTCATTGAAAAAGTGCTATTCTTAACGATTTAAACAGCAATTCATACGCAAATTAAGACACTTTCAGGCTAAATTCATTGAAAAAGTGCTATTCTTAACGATTTAAACAGCAATTCATACGCAAATTAAGACACTTTCAGGCCAAAATAATTGAAAAAGTGCTATTCTTAACGATTTAAACAGCAATTCATACGCAAATTAAGACACTTTCAGGCTAAATTCATTGAAAAAGTGCTATTCTTAACGATTTAAACAGCAATTCATACGCAAATTAAGACACTTTCAGGCTAAATTAATTGAAAAAGTGCTATTCTTAACGATTTAAACAGCAATTCATACGCAAATTAAGACACTTTCAGGCTAAATTCATTGAAAAAGTGCTATTCTTAACGATTTAAACAGCAATTCATACGCAAATTAAGACACTTTCAGGCTAAATTCATTGAAAAAGTGCTATTCTTAACGATTTAAACAGCAATTCATACGCAAATTAAGACACTTTCAGGCTAAATTCATTGAAAAAGTGCTATTCTTAACGATTTAAACAGCAATTCATACGCAAATTAAGACACTTTCAGGCTAAATTCATTGAAAAAGTGCTATTCTTAACGATTTAAACAGCAATTCATACGCAAATTAAGACACTTTCAGGCTAAATTCATTGAAAAAGTGCTATTCTTAACGATTTAAACAGCAATTCATACGCAAATTAAGACACTTTCAGGCCAAATTAATTGAAAAAGTGCTATTCTTAACGATTTAAACAGCAATTCATACGCAAATTAAGACACTTTCAGGCTAAATTCATTGAAAAAGTGCTATTCTTAACGATTTAAACAGCAATTCATACGCAAATTAAGACACTTTCAGGCTAAATTCATTGAAAAAGTGCTATTCTTAACGATTTAAACAGCAATTCATACGCAAATTAAGACACTTTCAGGCTAAATTCATTGAAAAAGTGCTATTCTTAACGATTTAAACAGCAATTCATACGCAAATTAAGACACTTTCAGGCTAAATAATTGAAAAAGTGCTATTCTTAACGATTTAAACAGCAATTCATACGCAAATTAAGACACTTTCAGGCCAAATAATTGAAAAAGTGCTATTCTTAACGATTTAAACAGCAATTCATACGCAAATTAAGACACTTTCAGGCTAAATTCATTGAAAAAGTGCTATTCTTAACGATTTAAACAGCAATTCATACGCAAATTAAGACACTTTCAGGCCAAATTAATTGAAAAAGTGCTATTCTTAACGATTTAAACAGCAATTCATACGCAAATTAAGACACTTTCAGGCTAAATTCATTGAAAAAGTGCTATTCTTAACGATTTAAACAGCAATTCATACGCAAATTAAGACACTTTCAGGCTAAATTCATTGAAAAAGTGCTATTCTTAACGATTTAAACAGCAATTCATACGCAAATTAAGACACTTTCAGGCTAAAATCATTGAAAAAGTGCTATTCTTAACGATTTAAACAGCAATTCATACGCAAATTAAGACACTTTCAGGCTAAATTCATTGAAAAAGTGCTATTCTTAACGATTTAAACAGCAATTCATACGCAAATTAAGACACTTTCAGGCTAAATTCATTGAAAAAGTGCTATTCTTAACGATTTAAACAGCAATTCATACGCAAATTAAGACACTTTCAGGCCAAAATAATTGAAAAAGTGCTATTCTTAACGATTTAAACAGCAATTCATACGCAAATTAAGACACTTTCAGGCCAAATTCATTGAAAAAGTGCTATTCTTAACGATTTAAACAGCAATTCATACGCAAATTAAGACACTTTCAGGCTAAATTCATTGAAAAAGTGCTATTCTTAACGATTTAAACAGCAATTCATACGCAAATTAAGACACTTTCAGGCCAAAATAATTGAAAAAGTGCTATTCTTAACGATTTAAACAGCAATTCATACGCAAATTAAGACACTTTCAGGCTAAATTCATTGAAAAAGTGCTATTCTTAACGATTTAAACAGCAATTCATACGCAAATTAAGACACTTTCAGGCTAAATTCATTGAAAAAGTGCTATTCTTAACGATTTAAACAGCAATTCATACGCAAATTAAGACACTTTCAGGCCAAAATAATTGAAAAAGTGCTATTCTTAACGATTTAAACAGCAATTCATACGCAAATTAAGACACTTTCAGGCCAAAATAATTGAAAAAGTGCTATTCTTAACGATTTAAACAGCAATTCATACGCAAATTAAGACACTTTCAGGCTAAAATAATTGAAAAAGTGCTATTCTTAACGATTTAAACAGCAATTCATACGCAAATTAAGACACTTTCAGGCTAAATTCATTGAAAAAGTGCTATTCTTAACGATTTAAACAGCAATTCATACGCAAATTAAGACACTTTCAGGCTAAATTCATTGAAAAAGTGCTATTCTTAACGATTTAAACAGCAATTCATACGCAAATTAAGACACTTTCAGGCTAAATTCATTGAAAAAGTGCTATTCTTAACGATTTAAACAGCAATTCATACGCAAATTAAGACACTTTCAGGCCAAAATAATTGAAAAAGTGCTATTCTTAACGATTTAAACAGCAATTCATACGCAAATTAAGACACTTTCAGGCCAAAATAATTGAAAAAGTGCTATTCTTAACGATTTAAACAGCAATTCATACGCAAATTAAGACACTTTCAGGCCAAAATAATTGAAAAAGTGCTATTCTTAACGATTTAAACAGCAATTCATACGCAAATTAAGACACTTTCAGGCTAAATTCATTGAAAAAGTGCTATTCTTAACGATTTAAACAGCAATTCATACGCAAATTAAGACACTTTCAGGCTAAATTCATTGAAAAAGTGCTATTCTTAACGATTTAAACAGCAATTCATACGCAAATTAAGACACTTTCAGGCCAAAATAATTGAAAAAGTGCTATTCTTAACGATTTAAACAGCAATTCATACGCAAATTAAGACACTTTCAGGCCAAAATCATTGAAAAAGTGCTATTCTTAACGATTTAAACAGCAATTCATACGCAAATTAAGACACTTTCAGGCTAAATTCATTGAAAAAGTGCTATTCTTAACGATTTAAACAGCAATTCATACGCAAATTAAGACACTTTCAGGCCAAAATAATTGAAAAAGTGCTATTCTTAACGATTTAAACAGCAATTCATACGCAAATTAAGACACTTTCAGGCTAAATTCATTGAAAAAGTGCTATTCTTAACGATTTAAACAGCAATTCATACGCAAATTAAGACACTTTCAGGCTAAATTCATTGAAAAAGTGCTATTCTTAACGATTTAAACAGCAATTCATACGCAAATTAAGACACTTTCAGGCTAAATTCATTGAAAAAGTGCTATTCTTAACGATTTAAACAGCAATTCATACGCAAATTAAGACACTTTCAGGCTAAATTCATTGAAAAAGTGCTATTCTTAACGATTTAAACAGCAATTCATACGCAAATTAAGACACTTTCAGGCTAAATTCATTGAAAAAGTGCTATTCTTAACGATTTAAACAGCAATTCATACGCAAATTAAGACACTTTCAGGCTAAATCATTGAAAAAGTGCTATTCTTAACGATTTAAACAGCAATTCATACGCAAATTAAGACACTTTCAGGCTAAATTCATTGAAAAAGTGCTATTCTTAACGATTTAAACAGCAATTCATACGCAAATTAAGACACTTTCAGGCTAAATTCATTGAAAAAGTGCTATTCTTAACGATTTAAACAGCAATTCATACGCAAATTAAGACACTTTCAGGCTAAATTCATTGAAAAAGTGCTATTCTTAAGGATTTAAACAGCAATTCATACGCAAATTAAGACACTTTCAGGCTAAATTCATTGAAAAAGTGCTATTCTTAACGATTTAAACAGCAATTCATACGCAAATTAAGACACTTTCAGGCTAAATTCATTGAAAAAGTGCTATTCTTAACGATTTAAACAGCAATTCATACGCAAATTAAGACACTTTCAGGCTAAATTAATTGAAAAAGTGCTATTCTTAACGATTTAAACAGCAATTCATACGCAAATTAAGACACTTTCAGGCTAAATTAATTGAAAAAGTGCTATTCTTAACGATTTAAACAGCAATTCATACGCAAATTAAGACACTTTCAGGCTAAATAATTGAAAAAGTGCTATTCTTAACGATTTAAACAGCAATTCATACGCAAATTAAGACACTTTCAGGCTAAATTCATTGAAAAAGTGCTATTCTTAAGGATTTAAACAGCAATTCATACGCAAATTAAGACACTTTCAGGCTAAATTCATTGAAAAAGTGCTATTCTTAACGATTTAAACAGCAATTCATACGCAAATTAAGACACTTTCAGGCTAAATTCATTGAAAAAGTGCTATTCTTAACGATTTAAACAGCAATTCATACGCAAATTAAGACACTTTCAGGCTAAATTCATTGAAAAAGTGCTATTCTTAACGATTTAAACAGCAATTCATACGCAAATTAAGACACTTTCAGGCTAAATTCATTGAAAAAGTGCTATTCTTAACGATTTAAACAGCAATTCATACGCAAATTAAGACACTTTCAGGCTAAATTCATTGAAAAAGTGCTATTCTTAACGATTTAAACAGCAATTCATACGCAAATTAAGACACTTTCAGGCTAAATTCATTGAAAAAGTGCTATTCTTAACGATTTAAACAGCAATTCATACGCAAATTAAGACACTTTCAGGCTAAAATCATTGAAAAAGTGCTATTCTTAACGATTTAAACAGCAATTCATACGCAAATTAAGACACTTTCAGGCTAAATTCATTGAAAAAGTGCTATTCTTAACGATTTAAACAGCAATTCATACGCAAATTAAGACACTTTCAGGCTAAATTCATTGAAAAAGTGCTATTCTTAACGATTTAAACAGCAATTCATACGCAAATTAAGACACTTTCAGGCTAAATTCATTGAAAAAGTGCTATTCTTAACGATTTAAACAGCAATTCATACGCAAATTAAGACACTTTCAGGCTAAATTCATTGAAAAAGTGCTATTCTTAAGGATTTAAACAGCAATTCATACGCAAATTAAGACACTTTCAGGCTAAATTCATTGAAAAAGTGCTATTCTTAACGATTTAAACAGCAATTCATACGCAAATTAAGACACTTTCAGGCTAAATTCATTGAAAAAGTGCTATTCTTAAGGATTTAAACAGCAATTCATACGCAAATTAAGACACTTTCAGGCTAAATTCATTGAAAAAGTGCTATTCTTAAGGATTTAAACAGCAATTCATACGCAAATTAAGACACTTTCAGGCTAAATTCATTAAAAAGTGCTATTCTTAACGATTTAAACAGCAATTCATACGCAAATTAAGACACTTTCAGGCTAAATTCATTGAAAAAGTGCTATTCTTAAGGATTTAAACAGCAATTCATACGCAAATTAAGACACTTTCAGGCTAAATTCATTGAAAAAGTGCTATTCTTAACGATTTAAACAGCAATTCATACGCAAATTAAGACACTTTCAGGCTAAATTCATTGAAAAAGTGCTATTCTTAACGATTTAAACAGCAATTCATACGCAAATTAAGACACTTTCAGGCTAAATTCATTGAAAAAGTGCTATTCTTAACGATTTAAACAGCAATTCATACGCAAATTAAGACACTTTCAGGCTAAATTCATTGAAAAAGTGCTATTCTTAACGATTTAAACAGCAATTCATACGCAAATTAAGACACTTTCAGGCTAAATTCATTGAAAAAGTGCTATTCTTAACGATTTAAACAGCAATTCATACGCAAATTAAGACACTTTCAGGCTAAATTCATTGAAAAAGTGCTATTCTTAACGATTTAAACAGCAATTCATACGCAAATTAAGACACTTTCAGGCTAAATTCATTGAAAAAGTGCTATTCTTAACGATTTAAACAGCAATTCATACGCAAATTAAGACACTTTCAGGCTAAATTCATTGAAAAAGTGCTATTCTTAACGATTTAAACAGCAATTCATACGCAAATTAAGACACTTTCAGGCTAAATTCATTGAAAAAGTGCTATTCTTAACGATTTAAACAGCAATTCATACGCAAATTAAGACACTTTCAGGCTAAATTCATTGAAAAAGTGCTATTCTTAACGATTTAAACAGCAATTCATACGCAAATTAAGACACTTTCAGGCTAAATTCATTGAAAAAGTGCTATTCTTAACGATTTAAACAGCAATTCATACGCAAATTAAGACACTTTCAGGCTAAATTCATTGAAAAAGTGCTATTCTTAACGATTTAAACAGCAATTCATACGCAAATTAAGACACTTTCAGGCTAAATTCATTGAAAAAGTGCTATTTTAAGGATTTAAACAGCAATTCATACGCAAATTAAGACACTTTCAGGCTAAATTCATTGAAAAAGTGCTATTCTTAACGATTTAAACAGCAATTCATACGCAAATTAAGACACTTTCAGGCTAAATTCATTGAAAAAGTGCTATTCTTAACGATTTAAACAGCAATTCATACGCAAATTAAGACACTTTCAGGCTAAATTCATTGAAAAAGTGCTATTCTTAACGATTTAAACAGCAATTCATACGCAAATTAAGACACTTTCAGGCTAAATTCATTGAAAAAGTGCTATTCTTAACGATTTAAACAGCAATTCATACGCAAATTAAGACACTTTCAGGCTAAATTCATTGAAAAAGTGCTATTCTTAACGATTTAAACAGCAATTCATACGCAAATTAAGACACTTTCAGGCTAAATTCATTGAAAAAGTGCTATTCTTAACGATTTAAACAGCAATTCATACGCAAATTAAGACACTTTCAGGCTAAATTCATTGAAAAAGTGCTATTCTTAACGATTTAAACAGCAATTCATACGCAAATTAAGACACTTTCAGGCTAAATTCATTGAAAAAGTGCTATTCTTAACGATTTAAACAGCAATTCATACGCAAATTAAGACACTTTCAGGCTAAATTCATTGAAAAAGTGCTATTCTTAACGATTTAAACAGCAATTCATACGCAAATTAAGACACTTTCAGGCTAAATTCATTGAAAAAGTGCTATTCTTAACGATTTAAACAGCAATTCATACGCAAATTAAGACACTTTCAGGCTAAATTCATTGAAAAAGTGCTATTCTTAACGATTTAAACAGCAATTCATACGCAAATTAAGACACTTTCAGGCTAAATTCATTGAAAAAGTGCTATTCTTAACGATTTAAACAGCAATTCATACGCAAATTAAGACACTTTCAGGCTAAATTCATTGAAAAAGTGCTATTCTTAAGGATTTAAACAGCAATTCATACGCAAATTAAGACACTTTCAGGCTAAATTCATTGAAAAAGTGCTATTCTTAACGATTTAAACAGCAATTCATACGCAAATTAAGACACTTTCAGGCTAAATTCATTGAAAAAGTGCTATTCTTAACGATTTAAACAGCAATTCATACGCAAATTAAGACACTTTCAGGCTAAATTCATTGAAAAAGTGCTATTCTTAACGATTTAAACAGCAATTCATACGCAAATTAAGACACTTTCAGGCTAAATTCATTGAAAAAGTGCTATTCTTAAGGATTTAAACAGCAATTCATACGCAAATTAAGACACTTTCAGGCTAAATTCATTGAAAAAGTGCTATTCTTAACGATTTAAACAGCAATTCATACGCAAATTAAGACACTTTCAGGCTAAATTCATTGAAAAAGTGCTATTCTTAACGATTTAAACAGCAATTCATACGCAAATTAAGACACTTTCAGGCTAAATTCATTGAAAAAGTGCTATTCTTAACGATTTAAACAGCAATTCATACGCAAATTAAGACACTTTCAGGCTAAATTCATTGAAAAAGTGCTATTCTTAAGGATTTAAACAGCAATTCATACGCAAATTAAGACACTTTCAGGCTAAATTCATTGAAAAAGTGCTATTCTTAAGGATTTAAACAGCAATTCATACGCAAATTAAGACACTTTCAGGCTAAATTCATTGAAAAAGTGCTATTCTTAACGATTTAAACAGCAATTCATACGCAAATTAAGACACTTTCAGGCTAAATTCATTGAAAAAGTGCTATTCTTAACGATTTAAACAGCAATTCATACGCAAATTAAGACACTTTCAGGCTAAATTCATTGAAAAAGTGCTATTCTTAACGATTTAAACAGCAATTCATACGCAAATTAAGACACTTTCAGGCTAAATTCATTGAAAAAGTGCTATTCTTAACGATTTAAACAGCAATTCATACGCAAATTAAGACACTTTCAGGCTAAATTCATTGAAAAAGTGCTATTCTTAACGATTTAAACAGCAATTCATACGCAAATTAAGACACTTTCAGGCTAAATTCATTGAAAAAGTGCTATTCTTAACGATTTAAACAGCAATTCATACGCAAATTAAGACACTTTCAGGCTAAATTCATTGAAAAAGTGCTATTCTTAACGATTTAAACAGCAATTCATACGCAAATTAAGACACTTTCAGGCTAAATTCATTGAAAAAGTGCTATTCTTAACGATTTAAACAGCAATTCATACGCAAATTAAGACACTTTCAGGCTAAATTCATTGAAAAAGTGCTATTCTTAAGATTTAAACAGCAATTCATACGCAAATTAAGACACTTTCAGGCTAAATTCATTGAAAAAGTGCTATTCTTAAGGATTTAAACAGCAATTCATACGCAAATTAAGACACTTTCAGGCTAAATTCATTGAAAAAGTGCTATTCTTAACGATTTAAACAGCAATTCATACGCAAATTAAGACACTTTCAGGCTAAATTCATTGAAAAAGTGCTATTCTTAAGGATTTAAACAGCAATTCATACGCAAATTAAGACACTTTCAGGCTAAATTCATTGAAAAAGTGCTATTCTTAACGATTTAAACAGCAATTCATACGCAAATTAAGACACTTTCAGGCTAAATTCATTGAAAAAGTGCTATTCTTAACGATTTAAACAGCAATTCATACGCAAATTAAGACACTTTCAGGCTAAATTCATTGAAAAAGTGCTATTCTTAAGGATTTAAACAGCAATTCATACGCAAATTAAGACACTTTCAGGCTAAATTCATTGAAAAAGTGCTATTCTTAACGATTTAAACAGCAATTCATACGCAAATTAAGACACTTTCAGGCTAAATTCATTGAAAAAGTGCTATTCTTAACGATTTAAACAGCAATTCATACGCAAATTAAGACACTTTCAGGCTAAATTCATTGAAAAAGTGCTATTCTTAACGATTTAAACAGCAATTCATACGCAAATTAAGACACTTTCAGGCTAAATTCATTGAAAAAGTGCTATTCTTAACGATTTAAACAGCAATTCATACGCAAATTAAGACACTTTCAGGCTAAATTCATTGAAAAAGTGCTATTCTTAACGATTTAAACAGCAATTCATACGCAAATTAAGACACTTTCAGGCTAAATTCATTGAAAAAGTGCTATTCTTAACGATTTAAACAGCAATTCATACGCAAATTAAGACACTTTCAGGCTAAATTCATTGAAAAAGTGCTATTCTTAAGGATTTAAACAGCAATTCATACGCAAATTAAGACACTTTCAGGCTAAATTCATTGAAAAAGTGCTATTCTTAAGGATTTAAACAGCAATTCATACGCAAATTAAGACACTTTCAGGCTAAATTCATTGAAAAAGTGCTATTCTTAACGATTTAAACAGCAATTCATACGCAAATTAAGACACTTTCAGGCTAAATTCATTGAAAAAGTGCTATTCTTAACGATTTAAACAGCAATTCATACGCAAATTAAGACACTTTCAGGCTAAATTCATTGAAAAAGTGCTATTCTTAACGATTTAAACAGCAATTCATACGCAAATTAAGACACTTTCAGGCTAAATTCATTGAAAAAGTGCTATTCTTAACGATTTAAACAGCAATTCATACGCAAATTAAGACACTTTCAGGCTAAATTCATTGAAAAAATGCGATTTAAACAGCAATTCATACGCAAATTAAGACACTTTCAGGCTAAATTCATTGAAAAAGTGCTATTCTTAACGATTTAAACAGCAATTCATACGCAAATTAAGACACTTTCAGGCTAAATTCATTGAAAAAGTGCTATTCTTAACGATTTAAACAGCAATTCATACGCAAATTAAGACACTTTCAGGCTAAATTCATTGAAAAAGTGCTATTCTTAACGATTTAAACAGCAATTCATACGCAAATTAAGACACTTTCAGGCTAAATTCATTGAAAAAGTGCTATTCTTAACGATTTAAACAGCAATTCATACGCAAATTAAGACACTTTCAGGCTAAATTCATTGAAAAAGTGCTATTCTTAACGATTTAAACAGCAATTCATACGCAAATTAAGACACTTTCAGGCTAAATTCATTGAAAAAGTGCTATTCTTAACGATTTAAACAGCAATTCATACGCAAATTAAGACACTTTCAGGCTAAATTCATTGAAAAAGTGCTATTCTTAACGATTTAAACAGCAATTCATACGCAAATTAAGACACTTTCAGGCTAAATTCATTGAAAAAGTGCTATTCTTAAGGATTTAAACAGCAATTCATACGCAAATTAAGACACTTTCAGGCTAAATTCATTGAAAAAGTGCTATTCTTAACGATTTAAACAGCAATTCATACGCAAATTAAGACACTTTCAGGCTAAATTCATTGAAAAAGTGCTATTCTTAACGATTTAAACAGCAATTCATACGCAAATTAAGACACTTTCAGGCTAAATTCATTGAAAAAGTGCTATTCTTAACGATTTAAACAGCAATTCATACGCAAATTAAGACACTTTCAGGCTAAATTCATTGAAAAAGTGCTATTCTTAACGATTTAAACAGCAATTCATACGCAAATTAAGACACTTTCAGGCTAAATTCATTGAAAAAGTGCTATTCTTAACGATTTAAACAGCAATTCATACGCAAATTAAGACACTTTCAGGCTAAATTCATTGAAAAAGTGCTATTCTTAACGATTTAAACAGCAATTCATACGCAAATTAAGACACTTTCAGGCTAAATTCATTGAAAAAGTGCTATTCTTAACGATTTAAACAGCAATTCATACGCAAATTAAGACACTTTCAGGCTAAATTCATTGAAAAAGTGCTATTCTTAAGGATTTAAACAGCAATTCATACGCAAATTAAGACACTTTCAGGCTAAATTCATTGAAAAAGTGCTATTCTTAAGGATTTAAACAGCAATTCATACGCAAATTAAGACACTTTCAGGCTAAATTCATTGAAAAAGTGCTATTCTTAAGGATTTAAACAGCAATTCATACGCAAATTAAGACACTTTCAGGCTAAATTCATTGAAAAAGTGCTATTCTTAACGATTTAAACAGCAATTCATACGCAAATTAAGACACTTTCAGGCTAAATTCATTGAAAAAGTGCTATTCTTAAGGATTTAAACAGCAATTCATACGCAAATTAAGACACTTTCAGGCTAAATTCATTGAAAAAGTGCTATTCTTAACGATTTAAACAGCAATTCATACGCAAATTAAGACACTTTCAGGCTAAATTCATTGAAAAAGTGCTATTCTTAACGATTTAAACAGCAATTCATACGCAAATTAAGACACTTTCAGGCTAAATTCATTGAAAAAGTGCTATTCTTAAGGATTTAAACAGCAATTCATACGCAAATTAAGACACTTTCAGGCTAAATTCATTGAAAAAGTGCTATTCTTAACGATTTAAACAGCAATTCATACGCAAATTAAGACACTTTCAGGCTAAATTCATTGAAAAAGTGCTATTCTTAACGATTTAAACAGCAATTCATACGCAAATTAAGACACTTTCAGGCTAAATTCATTGAAAAAGTGCTATTCTTAAGGATTTAAACAGCAATTCATACGCAAATTAAGACACTTTCAGGCTAAATTCATTGAAAAAGTGCTATTCTTAACGATTTAAACAGCAATTCATACGCAAATTAAGACACTTTCAGGCTAAATTCATTGAAAAAGTGCTATTCTTAACGATTTAAACAGCAATTCATACGCAAATTAAGACACTTTCAGGCTAAATTCATTGAAAAAGTGCTATTCTTAACGATTTAAACAGCAATTCATACGCAAATTAAGACACTTTCAGGCTAAATTCATTGAAAAAGTGCTATTCTTAACGATTTAAACAGCAATTCATACGCAAATTAAGACACTTTCAGGCTAAATTCATTGAAAAAGTGCTATTCTTAACGATTTAAACAGCAATTCATACGCAAATTAAGACACTTTCAGGCTAAATTCATTGAAAAAGTGCTATTCTTAACGATTTAAACAGCAATTCATACGCAAATTAAGACACTTTCAGGCTAAATTCATTGAAAAAGTGCTATTCTTAACGATTTAAACAGCAATTCATACGCAAATTAAGACACTTTCAGGCTAAATTCATTGAAAAAGTGCTATTCTTAACGATTTAAACAGCAATTCATACGCAAATTAAGACACTTTCAGGCTAAATTCATTGAAAAAGTGCTATTCTTAACGATTTAAACAGCAATTCATACGCAAATTAAGACACTTTCAGGCTAAATTCATTGAAAAAGTGCTATTCTTAACGATTTAAACAGCAATTCATACGCAAATTAAGACACTTTCAGGCTAAATTCATTGAAAAAGTGCTATTCTTAACGATTTAAACAGCAATTCATACGCAAATTAAGACACTTTCAGGCTAAATTCATTGAAAAAGTGCTATTCTTAACGATTTAAACAGCAATTCATACGCAAATTAAGACACTTTCAGGCTAAATTCATTGAAAAAGTGCTATTCTTAACGATTTAAACAGCAATTCATACGCAAATTAAGACACTTTCAGGCTAAATTCATTGAAAAAGTGCTATTCTTAACGATTTAAACAGCAATTCATACGCAAATTAAGACACTTTCAGGCTAAATTCATTGAAAAAGTGCTATTCTTAACGATTTAAACAGCAATTCATACGCAAATTAAGACACTTTCAGGCTAAATTCATTGAAAAAGTGCTATTCTTAACGATTTAAACAGCAATTCATACGCAAATTAAGACACTTTCAGGCTAAATTCATTGAAAAAGTGCTATTCTTAACGATTTAAACAGCAATTCATACGCAAATTAAGACACTTTCAGGCTAAATTCATTGAAAAAGTGCTATTCTTAACGATTTAAACAGCAATTCATACGCAAATTAAGACACTTTCAGGCTAAATTCATTGAAAAAGTGCTATTCTTAACGATTTAAACAGCAATTCATACGCAAATTAAGACACTTTCAGGCTAAATTCATTGAAAAAGTGCTATTCTTAACGATTTAAACAGCAATTCATACGCAAATTAAGACACTTTCAGGCTAAATTCATTGAAAAAGTGCTATTCTTAATTTAAACAGCAATTCATACGCAAATTAAGACACTTTCAGGCTAAATTCATTGAAAAAGTGCTATTCTTAAGGATTTAAACAGCAATTCATACGCAAATTAAGACACTTTCAGGCTAAATTCATTGAAAAAGTGCTATTCTTAACGATTTAAACAGCAATTCATACGCAAATTAAGACACTTTCAGGCTAAATTCATTGAAAAAGTGCTATTCTTAACGATTTAAACAGCAATTCATACGCAAATTAAGACACTTTCAGGCTAAATTCATTGAAAAAGTGCTATTCTTAAGGATTTAAACAGCAATTCATACGCAAATTAAGACACTTTCAGGCTAAATTCATTGAAAAAGTGCTATTCTTAACGATTTAAACAGCAATTCATACGCAAATTAAGACACTTTCAGGCTAAATTCATTGAAAAAGTGCTATTCTTAAGGATTTAAACAGCAATTCATACGCAAATTAAGACACTTTCAGGCTAAATTCATTGAAAAAGTGCTATTCTTAACGATTTAAACAGCAATTCATACGCAAATTAAGACACTTTCAGGCTAAATTCATTGAAAAAGTGCTATTCTTAACGATTTAAACAGCAATTCATACGCAAATTAAGACACTTTCAGGCTAAATTCATTGAAAAAGTGCTATTCTTAACGATTTAAACAGCAATTCATACGCAAATTAAGACACTTTCAGGCTAAATTCATTGAAAAAGTGCTATTCTTAACGATTTAAACAGCAATTCATACGCAAATTAAGACACTTTCAGGCTAAATTCATTGAAAAAGTGCTATTCTTAAGGATTTAAACAGCAATTCATACGCAAATTAAGACACTTTCAGGCTAAATTCATTGAAAAAGTGCTATTCTTAACGATTTAAACAGGCAATTCATACGCAAATTAGGACCTTTCAGGCTAAACTTCATTGAAAAGCGCTATTCTTAAGAGTTAACATCAATTCATACGCAAATTAAGACACTTTCAGGCTAAATTCATTGAAAAAGTGCTGTTCTTAACGATTTAAACAGCAATTCATACGCAAATTAAGACACTTTCAGGCTAAATTCATTGAAAAAGTGCTATTCTTAAGGATTTAAACAGCAATTCATACGCAAATTAAGACACTTTCAGGCTAAATTCATTGAAAAAGTGCTATTCTTAACGATTTAAACAGCAATTCATACGCAAATTAAGACACTTTCAGGCTAAATTAATTGAAAAAGTGCTATTCTTAAGGATTTAAACAGCAATTCATACGCAAATTAAGACACTTTCAGGCTAAATTCATTGAAAAAGTGCTATTCTTAAGGATTTAAACAGCAATTCATACGCAAATTAAGACACTTTCAGGCTAAATTCATTGAAAAAGTGCTATTCTTAACGATTTAAACAGCAATTCATACGCAAATTAAGACACTTTCAGGCTAAATTCATTGAAAAAGTGCTATTCTTAAGGATTTAAACAGCAATTCATACGCAAATTAAGACACTTTCAGGCTAAATTCATTGAAAAAGTGCTATTCTTAACGATTTAAACAGCAATTCATAGCAAATTAAGACACTTTCAGGCTAAATTCATTGAAAAAGTGCTATTCTTAACGATTTAAACAGCAATTCATACGCAAATTAAGACACTTTCAGGCTAAATTCATTGAAAAAGTGCTATTCTTAACGATTTAAACAGCAATATCATACGCAATTAAGGACACTTCAGGCTAAAATCATTGAAAAAGTGCTATTCTTAACGATTTAAACAGCAATCATACGCAAATTAAGACACTTTCAGGCAAAATTAATGAAAAAAGTGCTATTCTTAACGATTTAAACAGCAATTCATACGCAAATTAAGACACTTTTCAGGCTAAATCATTGAAAAGTGCTATTCTTAACGATTTAAAACAGCAAATTCATACGCAAATTAAGACACTTTCAGGCTAAATTCATTGAAAAGTGCTATTCTTAACGATTTAAACAGCAATTCATACGCAAATTAAGACACTTTCAGGCTAAATTCATTGAAAAAGTGCTATTCTTAACGATTTAAACAGCAATTCATACGCAAATTAAGACACTTTCAGGCTAATTCATTGAAAAAGTTGCTATTCTACGATTTAAACAGCAATTTCATACGCAAATTAAGACACTTTCAGGCAAATTCATTGAAACAGTGCTATTTTTAAGGATTTAAACAGCAATTCATACGCAAATTAAGACACTTTCAGGCTAAATTCATTGAAAAAGTGCTATTCTTAACGATTTAAACAGCAATTTCATACGCAAATTAAGACACTTTCAGGCTAAATTCATTGAAAAAGTGCTATTTCTTAAGGATTAAACAGCAATTCATACGCAAATTAAGACACTTTCAGGCTAAATTCATTGAAAAAGTGCTATTCTTAACGATTTAAACAGGCAATTCATACGCAAATTAAGACACTTTCAGGCTAAATTCATTGAAAAAGTGCTATTTCTAAGCGATTTAAACAGCAATTCATACGCAAATTTAAGACACTTCAGGCTAAATTTCATTGAAAAAGTGCTATTCTTAACGATTTAAACAGCAATTCATACGCAAATTAAGACACTTTCAGGCTAAATTAATGGAAAAAGTGCTATTCTTAAGGATTTAAACAGCAATCATACGCAAATTAAGACACTTCAGGCTAAATTCATTGAAAAGTGCTATTCTTAAGGATTTAAACAGCAATTCATACGCAAATTAAGACACTTTCAGGCTAAATTCATTGAAAAAAGTGCTATTCTTAACGATTTAAACAGCAATTCATACGCAAATTAAGACACTTTCAGGCTAAATTCATTGAAAAGTGCTATTCTTAACGATTTAAACAGCAATTCATACGCAAATTAAGACACTTTCAGGCTAAATTCATTGAAAAGTGCTATTCTTAACGATTTAAACAGCAATTCATACGCAAATTAAGACACTTTCAGGCTAAATTCATTGAAAAAGTGCTATTCTTAACGATTTAAACAGCAATTCATACGCAAATTAAGACACTTTCAGGCTAAATTCATTGAAAAGTGCTATTCTTAACGATTTAAACAGCAATTCATACGCAAATTAAGACACTTCAGGCATAAATTCATTGAAAAAGTGCTATTCTTAACGATTTAAACAGCAATTCATACGCAAATTAAGACACTTTCAGGCTAAATTCATTGAAAAAGTGCTATTCTTAACGATTTAAACAGCAATTCATACGCAAATTAAGACACTTTCAGGCTAAATTCATTGAAAAAGTGCTATTCTTAACGATTTAAACAGCAATTCATACGCAAATTAAGACACTTTCAGGCTAAATTCATTGAAAAAGTGCTATTCTTAACGGATTTAAACAGCAATTCATACGCAATTAAGACCACTTTCAGGCTAAATTCATTGAAAAAGTGCTATTCTTAAGGATTTAAACAGCAATTCATACGCAAATTAAGACACTTTCAGGCTAAATTCATTGAAAAAGTGCTATTTCTTCAACGGATTTAAACAGCAATTCATACGCAAATTAAGACACTTTTCAGGCTAAAATTCATTGAAAAAGTGCTATTCTTAAGGATTTAAACAGCAATTCATTACGCAAATTAGACACTTTCAGGCTAAATTCATTGAAAAAGTGCTTATGTTAACGATTTAAAACAGCAATTCATACGCAAATTAAGACACTTCAGGCTAATTCATTGAAAAAGTGCTATTCGTTAAGGATTTAAACAAGCAATTCATACGCAAATTAAGAACACTTTCAGGCTAAATTCAAATTGAAAAGTGCTATTCTTACGATTTTAAACAGCAATTCATACGCAAATTAAGACACTTTCAGGCGAAATTAATTGAAAAAGTGACTATTCTTAACGATTTAACAGCAATTCATACGCAAATTAAAGACCACTTTCAGGCTAAATTCATTGAAAAAGTGCTATTATTAACGATTTAAACGGCAATTCATACGCAAATTAAGACACTTTCAGGCTAAATTCATTGAAAAAGTGCTATTTCTTAACGATTTAAACGGCAATTCATACGCAAATTAAGACACTTTCCAGGCTAAATTCATTGAAAAAGCGCTATTCTTAAGGATTTAAACATCAAGTCATACGCAAATTAAGACACTTTTCAGGCTAAATTCCTGAAAAAGTTGCTGTTCTGACCGATTTTAAACAGCAATTCATACGCAAATTAAGACACTTTCAGGCTAAATTCATTGAAAAAGTGCTATTCTAACGATTTAAACAGCAATTCATACGCAATTTAAGACACTTTCAGGCTAAATCATTGAAAAAGTGCTATTCTTAAGGATTTAAACAGCAATTCATACGCAAATTAAGACATTTCAGGCTAAATTCATTGAAAAGTGCTATTCTTAAGGATTTAAACAGCAATTCATACGCAAATTAAAGACACTTTCAGGCTAAATTCATTGAAAAAAGTGCTAGTGTTAAGGATTTAAAACAGCAATTCATACGCAAATTAAGACACTTTCAGGCTAAATTCATTGAAAAAGTGCTATTCTTAAGGATTTAAACAGCAATTCATACGCAAATTAAGACACTTTCAGGCTAAATTCATTGAAAAAGTGCTATTCTTAACGATATAAACAGCAATTCATACGCAAATTAAGACACTTTCAGGCTAAATTCATTCTTAACGATCTTAACGTGCTATTCTTAACGATTTAAACAGCAATTCATACGCAAATTAAGACACTTGCAGGCCAAAATAATTGAAAAAGTGCTATTCTTAACGATTTAAACAGCAATGCATACGCAAATTAAGACACTTTCAGGCTAAATTCATTGAAAAAGTGTTATTCTTAACGATTTGAACAGCAATTCATACGCAAATTAAGACACTTTCAGGCTAAATTCATTGAAAAAGTGCTATTCTTAACGATTTGAACAGCAATGCATACGCAATTAAGACAGCTTTCAGGCTAAATTCATTGAAAGAGTACTATTCTTAAGGATTAAACAGCAATTCAATACGCAAATTAAGACACTTACAGGCTAAATTCATTGAAAAGTGCTATTCTTAACGATTTAAACAGCAATTCATACGCAAAATTAAGACACTTTCAGGCTAAATTCATTGAAACAGTGCTATTCTTAAGGATTTAAAACAGCAATTCATACGCAAATTAAGACACTTTCAGGCTAAATCATGAAAAGTGCTATTCTTAACGATTTAAACAGCAATTCATACGCAATTAAGACACTTTCAGGCTAAATTCATTGAAAAAGTGCTATTCTTAACGATTTAAACAGCAATTCATACGCAAATTAAGACACTTTCAGGCTAAATTCATTGAAAAAGTGCTATTCTTAACGATTTAAACAGCAATTCATACGCAAATTAAGACACTTTCAGGCATCTGAAATTAAATCCGTCATCCAAACTAACGAGAATCCGACTTGACCTCGAAGAATTCGATTTTAGAATCGAACACGTGAAAGGAAAACAGAATGTAGTAGCGGATGCTTTGTCACGCATCACAATCACATCGGATGAGATTAAGGCCATCAACGTGATAACCAGATCAATGACAAATGACAAATGTTACAAACATACTAGCGTCTGATCAACCTAAAATGTTACACGCACTTTCATACGAAGAAGTTAAAGGACTACCTAAAATAACAATGACGTACAAAGAAAATGAAAATACTATAGAACTTTTAGGAGTTCTAAAGAACAAGAAAAGAACGAAGGAACTCTTATCAGTAAGAGAAATCCAGTTAAAATCGGAAACAGGAAGCAAGCAACCTATTCTAGAAAGGGACTTGCAACAACGTAAAGAGAAATCAGCATTAGTGCAATTTCTCCAGGAAATAGAGAACAAATGCAATAAGAAAAATGTGCAAAATATTGCTATCTCATCAAAAGACGAGTTATTAAAAAGGATAGGAGAACCTATCATGAAGGAGACTGCTAAGAAAACACTAAAACAGACAGTAATAACAATTTACGATGCCCCAAAATACATCGAAGCGGGTCGGTCCGGTGGCCGAGGCGACAGCGGCGCCGGTCTTCACACGGCAGGGCCGGGGTTCAAATCCCATCCAGACCGCCTCCCCGTACGAAAGGCTGACTACTTTTCTACGGGTAAAATTAAGTCACAGAAAGCCAGAAATGGCAGGCCGAGACCTCTCGAGGTTGTAGTGCCACCATCGAAGACCAACTTAAAATCAACGAAATACTCGAAAAGGCACATAATACGCCAACAGGAGGTCATATAGGACAATGCAAAATATACAAGAAACTAAGAAAGAATTTGTATGGCCAAATCAGAAGAAATCAATTCAAAATTTTGTAAAAAACTGCGACCTATGTAAACTAAATAAACACCAGAAGAAAACCTTTGAACCATTCGTAAAAACAGATACACCAATACAGCCATTCCAAATCATATCAATCGATACAGTAGGGACCATTCCAAAAAACATACAACAACAACAGATACGCCGTAACAATACAATGCAATTTCACAAACATGTAACAGCAATAGCAATTCCAAACAAAGAAGCAACTACAGGTGCCAAAACTCTAGTAGAACAATTCATGTTAATATACGGAACCAACATATCAGAAATTAGAACGGATATGGGAACGGAATACAAAAATGAGATCTTCAGCATATTTCCAAATTACTCAAAATAGAAACAAAAATTTGCAACAGCATATCACCCACAAACCATAGGAGCATTAGAGAGAAACCACAAACACTTAAACGAATACCTCAGAATTTTCACTAATGTACATAAAGATGATTGGGATAATTGGCTTAATTACTATACATTCGCATATAACACAACACCAAACTTAGAGCATGGATATACACCATTTGAGTTACTTTTCGGAAGAAATGAAAAATTACAAAAAGAAATAGAACAGAGCAACGCAACATTATATAATCATGAGGACTACGCACAAGAACTCAAATATAGATTTAAAATAGCACATGATAGAACGAAACAATACATAGAGAAAGAGAAAGATAAAACCTTACAACAGCAAAAAAATTAATCCCCTCAAAATACAATTGAACGACAAAGAAGCCATAACCAACGAGAATAGAAGAAAATTGGACCCACTCTTCAAAGGTCCTTACACAGTAACAAACATATTAGGTCCAAATATCGAAATCGAGAGTACACAACATGAAAAACAAGTCATACATAAAAACAGAGCCATCAAGTTAGGAGATAATTCCGCTAGGCTACATTATTCTTCCAAAGGGGGGAGGTGTAGTATATCTGCTACATCTGCTAACAGCATGTTAGATCATCCCGTACCTGCCTCACAAACCAAGAAAAGGGCAAGAACCATAAAAGGAACAGAATAAGCACAAACTACCGCTGCCGATGCGACAATACAAACATGCAGAAAATAGGTCATAAACAAGCAAAACGAAACATTTATTGTTGTCACTAGGGCCACACGCAAAACTGATACGGAAGAACCGCACTCTGTAAATAAGGAAGACACATTGTAAACCCGAAACCCGGAAACAACTCAGCAGCCACACGTTTGCCAAACATAGTTGGACAAATGTTGGCTGACCATCAAAGAAAGCTTCAATAAATAGAACCGCTCGAGAAGCAAAGGCAGACAGTGCGAGTTACAGACGAAGCATGTTGCTGATGCACTCGAGACTCCGACGTCAGTAAAAGTAACCAACGTCCAGAGTCTCATTTCAACCCGTCGTTGTTCCATCACTGAAGGGAAGCTCGATCCGACACCAGTTGTCTAAGTTACCTCCGCTCGATGTGTCATCGCGTAAAAGTCCGAGTCAGCACTTTCCAATGAGTGCCGGCACCAAATCGTACCGCGACCGTAAGCATAGAATCGAAGGTGTGCCAATGCGTCCTCGAACGAACCGCATTGTTTACCACACTATAGCCGTGGAGACAAAATATTATATAGAAATCATCAAGAGATATAGTTAGGTGGATCCCCGCGATAGTATTACAGAAAATAAGTCCTAGCACTTACTTCATTAATTTACCTTGGAATGTTAGAATGGGCATACCAATCAGATTCGTGCTGCTCAGCTCTCAGGTGAATTCACCCTACTTTGCATATAACTATATCAATGACTGTACTGCGACAGGAAATAATGAAACAAGAGTACCAACCGGAAGAGAAAAATGCATCAAAAAGAAAAAGTAGTGAATTCATCCTCGCCAAAACTACGCAGATCAAAGAGGATAAAAGCTAGGCAAATGAAAGAATAATCAGAACATTAGGAATGAATTAAATCTCATTTAAAGTTGGGAGGAGTGTTATATTCTGAACTATTACTAGCAATAGTAGCCTGGTGTAAAACAACACACGCACTTACCGATAATTTGTGTCCACAGTAAACACAAACAACTCCAAAGTATATATCATGCACTATTTGCACCTGCCTGGATATGCGAGCAGTTTAGAGCAGTATTTTTAAGCTACTGAAAATTCCAATAACAAAGCATCACTCGCGAACGCTTTGATTAATTCAAACAGCGCTCGAAAAAAATCTAGCACTTCTCGCGAACTAAAATCCACTCATAAAAACGCTGTGACGAATAATCTTACACCCAAGTATACGCCAGGTATACTTTTGGCTAAAGCATCCATATTCGAGAAGTAGTCGAGCAGTTGTCGAGCACCTGCAACATGTCCCAGCAAACCCTCCCAGCCAACCAACAGCTATTCCGAACACATTCTTGATTGCAGAAAAGCTGCTTGCAATTTGAGCAGTTTATTTTTTGTCGCTTGGGTACTGGCGATTTTTGTCCGATGGGAATCCGTTTTTGCTTTTGTCAAAATTCGGACGCCGGAAAGCCGACAGCCTACAAATTTCCATAAATTTCCGAATTTCCACCGTTTTTCCGACGGAAGCGGATTTCACGCTCGGTTCACATCACTACAATTCAAACCGCACTCAATTCGATCCATAAATGAGCAAGTTATTTACACTTTTGCATTAAACGCGGTATATCCGCCACGTGGTGGTGCTGTCACACTTCTGCCACCTCCGTTTGTTCACTTATTTAGCCTACTTAAGACGTTTTTCACTGCGGTTTTTTGGGTTCGATCAATTGATTGCACACTACACACCGGAAAGGATCGCTTCCGGACCTATCCGTGCGAAATTGGCCGCAAAAACACACACCCGACACTGCATCACCCCTACCATCCCACCATTGATGCACTTCTTAGACCACGTAGCTTTCGCACTAATGGCCGTTTTTTACCCCGCTTTCGGCTTGCGCAACATATTAGCCACCTTATCGACCGTTTTCACTCACTTCAAAACCCGAGAAGTTGGGGATTCCCCCGAGAAATTGTGTGCCAACCAGCCTTGACGGCTATTGTTGTTGTTGTTGTGGCCTACACGCGCTACATTCCGTCCTAAAAGCAGCGGAAATCCACAGTTTCTTCACTGCAACCACTTTATGACCATTTATCACTTAACTGAACACAAACCGCTCTCCGATCGGTTCACTTTCACAGGGAAACTGTGTCCATTTGAGTTGCTTACCGCACCATGTGCTGGAACAATAGGGCCACTTTGAAACACATTTTTTCACCGATTTTTGGAGCCGTTTCTACTTTTGTACAGTAAAACTTGCCATTTTACCTCCATTGTGCACAATATCTGGTGGATCGAGCACAATTTTACGCCCTTTTTTAACCAAATAAAAACGGAGCGCACAGAGTGCCACGCGCACCGGATGACAGCTTCGACACTGCTACAGTGACATTACACTGCCCAGGCACAACCAAGGTGTATGTATTTAGAACAAGGTGTATGTATTTAGAAGGTGAATTTTGGTCCATTTGACAGAGCACCATTTTCCAAGTTATCTGTTCCCCCTGCTTTCGTAAATGTTTTGGTAAATATATTCGTTAACGAAATTTCCTGGAAAAGATTTACGAAATTCCAAACTATTTCGAGGATACTTTGCTTATGTTTGGATTCTGTTTGTTTACACTTTCAATGAACCTTGCTCATAAAATGAACCGGAACCATGTTCATTGAATGTAAACCGCTGATGGCGGACGGTTATCACAACGGATTTACATCCACGGAAGGCTTTCGGAAGGAATTATGGCGTATTTTTAGGAGACGGATGGGTTTCTGTTCGGTCCGAACTGGAAGAGAACGCGCGAAAGAATGGCTTTATTCTCACTGACAGTTTGCCTTGCCCAGGTCGCAAAGGGCTATTCGTATGTACACAATGGGTAACATTCATTCGGACGTTACAACTCGGCTATCCTGAACATAAATTACCCTACATTTACCATCCGGTGGGCTCAGCCCAACATCTATTTGACTAGCTTCGAGAACCCCATCGTAGGGTAACTGTGTGAGTTAACATCCTTCTACTTCGGGTACCACGTATGTATCTGTTATATACTGAACTATTACTAGCAATAGTAGCCTTAGTAGTAGTAAGCGCTCCACCTTGATCACACATACATCTTAGGTAGCATTAGTATAAAAGCCCTCGTTCAAAATGATTATACGTTCTTTCTCCGTTATATGTAAGAAAGTAAAGAATCAACACACCGTAACTACCCGCAATCATAACATAATTTTGGCGACGAGGATTAAAAAGGATAAACGCGGAACGGAACTTTTGCTTTTGTGTAAATCGTGTGGAGTTAATCGATAGTAAAGCAGTAAATCCGTCGATTTGTCGGTAAATCTCGTGTCGGAGATCAGTGTCGGTAGTGTAGTGCTGGTGTGTACGGCAACAAAGGATGCCCAAGGAGAAGGAACAAAACCGTCCACGTCAGGCACGATGAAAGTAAATGTGGCTATGTCTTTGTTCGGCCACATGGAACCGTTTGTGATCGGGGAGAATTTCGACGAGTATTTTAGTCGCCTGCAACAATTCTTCATCGTTATTGATGTGGAAGAAACCAAGAAAGTGCCAATTTTAGTGACAATGGCCGGACCGTCCCTTTATTCGATAGCCAATCGAATATGTTCGCCAGACGATCCGTGTTCAAAACCTTGTAAGAACCAGATCGAGCTGCTGAAGCAGCATTTAGCGCCAAAGGTCAACGTAATGGCCGAGCGCTGCAAGTACCACAAGTGCGAACAAGCAGCAAACCAGACAATAACGGAGTTCATCATCGAGCTAAAAGCGTTATCAACAATCGTGTGATTTCGGCACGTTTTTTGTCGCAAGCGCTACGAGATCGATTCGTCGCTAGGATTGCAAAACTCCGGGTTGCGAACCAAGCTCCTAGCAGAAGGTGATCTCACGTTGGAAAAAGCTTGTGAGATTGGAAGAAGTAGCAGGATGTTGGAAGTTGGAAGATGCAAGGACCAGCAAATTGGCAGCGTTCATTCAAGCAACGCACATCGTGGAAGTCGTCGGATTCGAACGCCAGTAAGAAATAGCAAGCGTTTTGTCTACGCGTTCTTTACCAGCAAGGCATCGAGATAATAAATCCTTTCGTTGTGGTAGAAATCATAACCCCGAGATCATTCCCTGTCCTGCCAAACAATGGAAGTGTTACGCATGCAGGTAACATTGGTCTTGTGGGACGACAAGAGTGTTCCAAACGGTATCAGGGCAAAACTATTCGTCCGGTAGGAGAGCTACCAGTAAGCGCAAAAAACAGGTATGAAGATTTCGTTTCGCTATACATTTTTTGTTCTGGAACCGGAGAAAAAGAAGATGCTTACACCGCTCCTCGGTCGCTCGAGCTTAGATGTCCTTATACCAGAATGGAGAAAATTGGTAAGTCTGAATTACTCGTCTCTTAGTGCTATTCACCACAGTCTAAAGTCTGAAATTGAACACAATAACCCATACGTATTTTCTGGGGATGCAATCAGGTAATAGAAGGTTTTTACAGCAAATATTTTTCTTAAACGAGGTGCTGTACCATTTTTCATAAACCATACACGGTACCGCTCAAATTTCGCGAAAATCTAGAAGAAATAAATCGCATGGTGAAAAAGGGAATTATAGTCCCTGTTCGTTCGATTGAGGACATCTTAGCAAATTTATCAATTTTCAATTTTTTTTTGTAAAACCGATTTAACGGGAGCCTTTCTCCAAGTACGATTGTCACGCACAACTCTAGAGTTACGTATCCTAAATACCCACCGTGGATGATGCAGGTATACAAGAATGCCATTTGGGATAAGTTCGGCGCCCTCAGTATTTCAGTCTATTATAGATCAAATTTTTGCTCGGAACAAAATCTATTCCGTATTTAGATGATATCCTTATTGGTGGCAGTACGCTACATGAATGCAAGGAAAATTTATTCCATGTGTTTGGATTAATTCAATCAGCATAAAGTGCAAATATGTTGGGGCCCGATCGCGATTTTTTGAAACAGAAATTGAACATCTCGGTTTCATGCTCACATCTGACGGAATTCGTCCATGTCAAGCTAAAGTGGAAGCAATCTGTCTTGCTCCAGCGCCTAAAGATATAGGTCAATTACAGTCGTTATTAGGTCTTTTGAACTACTTCCACAAATTTTAGCCAAATCTGTCGTTGGAATTACATCCGTTATATAAACTGTTAAGGAGAGAAAGTAGATTCTCGTGGTCAGTCGAATGTGAAAACGCATTTAAAAAGTGTAAAGAATTGTTGATCTCCAAATGATGTATTAGAGCCGTATGATCCACAAAAGCCACTAGTACTAACTACGGATGCCAGTCCGTATGGAGTTGGTGCTATTTTATCTCCTTAGTGGGACAAGTGGAGAAGCCTGTGTATTTTGCGTCATCAACACTCACACACGCACAACGAAATTACGGGCAAATACATAAAGAAGCAGTAGCAGTTGTATTTGGAATAAAAAATTTCACATGTATTTGTATGGTACGAGTTTTACTCTCGTTACCGATAGTTCTGCGTTAAAACAAATGTTTAACCACACAAGAGTTCTTCTGCTGTGGCAATTTCATGATTGCACAGATGGACTGTAATTTTGTCTAATTACTCCAATAGCGTAGTACATAGTCCTGGTAAATGTATTAGTAATGCCGATGCGTTATCTCGTTTACCGTTGTCAACTGAAAACCGGATTGAGCACATATCAGTTGCTGAAAGTAAAGTACAGGGATTTATTGGTATCGAAGAGATAAAAGAGGAGCAGCACAAAGACGCTGTGCTCGTTGAACTGCTCAAAGTGACCACAAACCGGTTGGTCTAAAGAAGTAGTGGAAGAAGTTAAGCAATATGCAATGACCAGACACAAATGCGAAATAGAAAATGATTGTCTTTATTTTTGAGGATCGTGTAGTGGTACCCAAGGCCCTTCAGCGCCGTGTGCTGGGAGAAACTACATGAAAATCATGATCGGGTAATCAGAATGAAAATGATCGGACGATCATATTTTTGGTGGAAAGGGTTTGATAAAGATATTGTGAATTTTTTAAGTCGTGCCCCATGTGTCAAAAAAACCGCAAAACGTACCAAGGGAAATAGTTACGGTCTAGATGGCCTCTAGCCACTCATGCATTCCAAAGGATCCATTTGGATTTATTTTCATTTTGATGGAAATACCTTTCTGATAATAGTGGGATGCTTATTCAAAATTAATAGATGTGAAAATAATACGAATAACGTGTACGGAGAGTGTATTGGAACGATTGGAAAAAATGTATACTTATTTTGGGTTGCCTTCTGAAGTGTGTTCGGATAATGATCCACCTTTCACTCATCTGGGTTTATACATGCGTGTAATTCAAATAATATAAAAGTATTTAAATCTCCTCCTTATCACCTCAATCCAACGGACTAGCGGAGAGGGGGGTACAGACGATCAAGAATGTGTTGAGAAAGTATCTGATAGATGAGCGATTAAAACCAGTACCTCTTCAGAAAAAGATTACCAAGATTCTGTTTACTTATCGTAATACTCCATCTACGTCCACTGGCAAAACTCCATCTTCATTATTGTTTAACTATGTGCTTCGCACATTACTAAATAAGAGCTATCCAGTTAAGTTATCCATAGAGAATGATAAAAACTATGTACTCAAATCTCCTGACACTAACCGTGTAACGAAATCAGTAAGACCCACTCATCATACCTATAGCCGTGGAGACAAAATATTATATAGAAATCATCAAGAAGATATAGTTAGGTGGATACCCGCGATAGTATTACAGAAATAATAAGTCTAGCACTTACTTCATTAATTTACATTGGAATGTTAGAATGGTGCATACCAATCAGATTCGTGCTGCTCAGCTCTCAGGTGAATTTCACCCTACTTTGGCATATAACTATATCAATGACTGATACTGCGACAGGAAATAATGAAACAAGAGTACCAACCGGAAGAGAAAAAATGCATTCAAAAAGAAAAAGTAGTGAATCATCCTCGCCAAAACTACGCAGATCAAAGAGGATAAAAGCTAGGCAAATGAAAGAATAATCAGAACATTAGGAATGAATTCAATCTCATTTAAAGTTGCGAGGAGTTTTATATACTGAACGATTACTAGCAATAGTAGCCCTGGTAGTAACAACAACACACGCACTTACCGATAATTTGTGTCACTCCAGCAGTGCCTGAAGAATCGAGCACTAATCGCACACTTCATTTTACTCTTAGAGCCACTCTGAACCAGTAAACACACACACTCCAAAGTATATACCATGCACTATTTGCACCTGCCTGGATATGCGAGCAGTTTAGAGCAGTATTTTTAAGCTACTAAACAATTCCAATAACAAAGCATCACTCGCGAACGCTTTGATTAATTCAAACAGCGCTCGAAAAAAATCGAGCACTTCTCGCGAACTAAAATCCACTCATAAAAACGCTGTGACGAATAATCTTACACCCAAGTATACGCCAGGTATACTTTTGGCTAAAGCATCCATATTCGAAAAGTAGTCGAGCAGTTGTCGAGCACCTGCAACATGTCCCAGCAAACCCTCCCAGCCAACAACAGCTATTCCGAACACACTTCTGATTTTACCAGAAAAGCTGCTTGCAATTTGAGCAGTTTTATTTTTTGTCGCTTGGGTACTGGCGATTTTTATCCGATGAGAATCCGTTTTTGCTTTTGTCAAAATTCGGACGCCGGAAAGCCGACAGCCTACAAATTTCCATAAATTTCCGAATTTCCACCGTTTTTCCGACGGAAAAGGACTGCACGCTCGTTTCACATCACTACAATTCAAACCGCACTCAATTCGATCCATAAATGAGCAAGTTATTTACACTTTTGCATTAAACGCGGTATATCCGCCACGTGGTGGTGCTGTCACACTTCTGCCACCTCCGTTTGTTCACTTATTTAGCCTACTTAAGACGTTTTTCACTGCGGTTTTTTGGGTTCGATCAATTGATTGCACACTACCACACCGGAAAGGATCGCTTCCGGACCTATCCGTGCGAAATTGGCCGCAAAAACACACACCCGACACTGCATCACCCCCACCACCCCACCATTGATGCACTTTTTGGACCACGTAGCTTTCGCACTAATTGGCCGATTTTTACACCGCTTTCTGCTTGCGCAACGTTTTGGCCACCTTATCGACCGTTTTCACTCACTTCAAAACCCGAGAAGTTGGGGATTCCCCGAGAAATTGTGTGCCAACCAACCTTGACGGCTGTTGTTGTTGTTGTTGTTTGTGTGGCCTACACGCGCTACATTCCGTCCTAAAAGCAGCGGAAATCCACAGTTTCTTCACTGAAACCACTTTATTGACCATTTATCACTGAACTGAAACACAAACCGCTCTCCGATCGGTTCACTATCACCGGGAAAACTGGGTCCATTTGAGTCTGCTTACCGCACTTATGTGCTGGAACCATGGGCCACTTTGATACACATTATTTCACCGATTTTGGAGCCGTTCTTACTTTTGTACAGCAAAACTTGCCATTTTACCTCCATTGTGCACAATTTCTGGTGGATCGAGCACAATTTTACGCCCTTTTTTAACCAAATAAAAACGGAGCGCACTTTGCACAGAGTACCACGCGCACCGGATGACAGCTCGACACTGCTACGGTGACATTACACTGCCCAGGCACAAACAAGGTGTATGTATTTAGAACAAGGTGTATGTATTTAAAACAAGGTGTATGTATTTAGAAGGTCAATTTTTGTCGATTTGTGCATAACGCAATTGAGTGCTATACTGATATTTAAAGTTGGGTAAGTATTTCACTGGATTCACACTTGCGATAACACAACTTCTGCTTCGTTATTTTGTAAACCATATTGCGACTGATGTGCGCACCTATACAGTATTGTGGTTGAATAGTGCGCTCTAGTGGAGCCGGGTGTGTTGTATTCTTTTACATTTTAACGGATGTAGCGTAATGCAATCACGTTATGTCTACCATGCTGATCGATTTCCTTGCAAGCTGGGCAGGTCATTTTATTTTAACATTACAGGATCGCAGTCTAACACATCGCCGTAGGTACCGGCTGTGTTATGGTAAAAGGCCTTTGCGCCTTTGTCTCTGATTCTACTGGAATTTCAAACCGTTGAGCAGTTCGTACGTTAATTAAATGGGCTGGCTAGCTTACTGGCTCAACAACTAGTACCTAACAGTCAACCTTGTACTTGCTGAACAGTAGCTCATAGTTGAATAAGACGGACAGTCTGTCTTTATACATCAGACTCCTATTAATTTCTTTCCATCCTTTTTTCTACACGTGCCGGCCTCTATTCAATTCCGGAGCTATGTTAAATCATTCAATCTGTTTTTTTGTTGTATCGCAAAAAAAACTTCTCGAGTGCTCAATACATTAACTTTATTACAATGCGTGGATGTAATACATATATATGCCAACTGTTGTTCATAGAGTCAAAAGTATTACCGAGCATGAAAAATAAATTGTGAGATATTTAAGTAACAAAACTAGTTTTTTTAATTCATGTAAAACCGCTTGGCCGTTTAACTACAAAACGTCAATCATATTTATTTATTTATATTTTTAGGATTACGGCTTGACGCCGTATTGTCAACACCGCATGTGTTGACTTTTACAAATTCACAAAAATTAACAAAAATTAACAAGGCATTTCCTCCCTGTTATTTGCCTTATCCCGGGCATGCTCGGTTGTGAGTGTGAGGTGGTTGCAGGGTGTGTATCCAGGTTGTTGGTGTAGATGATAGGGATGTTTGTTATCGGGATCCGGTTCTATTGCTTTTCCTATGGATGTGATGGCTGGATTTGGGGTTCTGGTGTCGGCGGATCGGAATTTGGACATCGTCCTTCCGTCTATCGGGTCTCGGCTGTAACAATAACAAAAAAAACAAACAAGACAGCACACACAATTGCCTGTGAACAGTGTTCCTCAAGCAGCCCAGTGCGCCCAAGCAGTGATAGTCAAAGCTCGACCAGGCCAGCACCGAACTCAAAAGCTATCGGCGAGCTCTATCCCGTAACAGCAGGCTTTCTGCTAACCACGATATCGAACCCGCCGACCACCTCCGAAGCCAACGCCAGCAAGGCCGAACCCACTTCACCAAGGCTGGACTGGGATGAAGAACACTGTTGCAAAGTCTGTCCCTCTTTTTACGACAACGCAGTCATTGAGCCCGGATGCCATTGTTCCGTCAACGGATCACTCGGGTGTTACCAAAAAACAACAACAAGACAACACAACGAATAACAAAAAAGGAATGGCGGATATGGTTTGGAAGGATAATGAGGATGTGGAATCAAAGGATAAGACCGTTGTCTTTGGCGAATCGGAAGATGAGCCTCATGTAGGTGAGGTCCCTAGTCGCCAAAATTTCTCTTATTTCTGTACCAGGTCGTCTGCCGATGCTCTCGACTGCGCCCAACAAGGAGGGTCTTGCGGTTTCAAACTCCACGCAGGACCACAGAAGGTGATCCACATCGTGAAATCCGTCACCGCAGCCACACACCTTTGTCTGAGCCAGAGTTATACGCTGAAGATGAGCATTCAACGCGAAATGATTCGACATAAGTCGAGACATCATGCGTATGAACGCCCGGTCTACAGAGAGCCCACCGAACCAAGGCCGCAGGGACACTTGCGGAGAGATCGAGAAAAGGAATCGCCCGAGATCATCCGCCTCCCACATGCTCTGCCAGCGAGACAGGAAAAGTTGCTGTGGTAGACGAAGAAACTCTCGGGCCGAGATCGGACGGTCGTAAAATGCGCCTTGTTGGACGCCTGTTTTGGCCAGTGAGTCTGCCTTCTCGTTGCCGGGAATTCCACAATGAGAAGGTACCCAAATTAGCGAAATCCTGAACGCCTTGTCGAACATGGAGTCAAGCAATTCTATGATTTTAATGACAAGGAAATCCTGGCTCTTAACAGCCTTCGGGGATCGTAGTGCTTCAATAGCGCTAAGGCTATCTGTAAAGATGAAGTACTGATCCGAAGGTCTCGCTGCTATCATCAATAGTGCGTACAAGAGTGCGGCTAGTTCTGCGGTGTAGACACTACACGGCTCCCGCAATTTGAAAAATGCTTCGGCGGACTCACTAAAAACGCCGAAGCCGGTGCCTTCCTTAGAGGATGATCCATCAGTATAATACTGGCTTCTTTGGTCTAAATGACCATACTTATCCCTGAAAATGCCCGGAACTACCATCGGGCGAAGATCATTCGGTATGGTCTTAATTTCCTCGTGCAACGAGGAATCTGTTGTTAAAAGGGAACTGTAGGTCTCAGGAAGGGCAGCACGGTTTAATGCCTGTGGAGCGCTAGGATGCACTTGTAGGGCAACAAAATCTTCGTAGATTTTCAAGATCTTGCTCTTAGAACCTGTCTCTAGAAGCGCTTTAAAATTTTCTTCGATCAAGGGATTTGATACTGAAGAACGGACTAGAAGGCGAAGCGACAGCATTTCAAAACGAAGTTTTAGCGGCATCACTCCGGTCATCACTTCTAGGGACATGTTATGTGTGGATTTCATGCTCCCTAGTACGAGTCTAAGACAACGATACTGTAGCCTCTCTAATTTGAGGATATGCGTGTTGGATGCCCAATGGAAGCATATGCTTCCATATTCCAACACGGATAGTACCGTTGTCTTATACAGTCGCAGGACGTCTGATGGATGTGCGCCCCACCAGAATCCTGTGACTGTCCTTAGAAAGTTGATTCTTTTACTGCATTTTTGCACCAGATGGGTGATGTGTGTACTCCAGTTTAGCCTTGAGTTGAACCAAACACCAAGGTATCGAAAATTGTCGGTAGTTGATATCTTTTCACCGTACAAAAAGACATCAATTTTCGGGTCAAATAGTCTTTTCTCCCTGTTTTTTTGTCGTGTCGCTAAAAGGGGAAAAGACTACCATCTCAGTTTTCGTTGCAGAAAACTTGATACCAAGGTTTTCAGACCACTCGGCAAGATTGTCCAAAGTGGTTTGTAAAGCCAGTTGTATTTCGGCGGCGTCCCTGCTTGCAAAAGATATGACGCCGTCATCAGCCAATTGTCTAATGCTGCAGTTTGGTGCTAGACAAGAATCTATTTCGCTAACATAAAAGTTGTATAACAGGGGGCTCAAGCAGGACCCTTGTGCTAGTCCATGGAAGCTGGTCCGCTTTAGTTGCACATGACCATTGTTGAAATACATAGCTTTTTCCGACAAAAGGTTGAACAGCAAGTTGTTCAACTTTGGACCCAGCCCCACATTTTCTAATTTTTGACTCAGCTTGTATGGTGATACTGAGTCAAATGCCCCCTGTATATCTAGGAAAATAGATCCCATGTTCTGCTTGCGTGCACGAGCAAGCTCAATTTCTGTAACCAGAAGGGCTAAGCAGTCATTAGTACCCCTGGCTTTACGAAAACCAAACTGGGTATTTGAGAGAAGGTTGTTCGATTCCAACCATTCTTCTAACCGGAAAAGAATCATCCTTTCAAGGAGTTTCCTCAGACACGACAGTAACGATATTGGCCGATACGAATCGTGTCTTGATGGCGGTTTGCCAGGCTTTAAGATAGTGACAACTTTCACTTCTCTCCTCCTTGAAGGTCCTCCATCTCCTCTGTTGACCTCCAACATATTGTTGAAGATGCGTAACAGACGTTTCCTCCCTATGTCGGGCAGATTTTGAAGCAATTTGCTACTAATCTGATCCAGACCTGGGGAGGAATTTTTGCTTGATAGGAGAGCAAGTGACAGCTCTACCATTGTGAACGGTGAATCCATCCTAGGGTCACTACCAGGCGCATGTTGTGTAAAGCTTTGCGCAGGAACGAAATCGGGACAAAGCTTGTGGGCAAATTCATACAGCCACTCGCCAACGTCAATCATATCTAGTAAAAATAAAATTGGCAATGCTTCACTGGCAACTCATGATTTCATTATAAACATAGGTTAATTATTTTAGTTTGTTTTTAATTTTACAGCTACAATTTCTTTATTAATTAATTAATCCTGATTTAGATACAGAGTCACAATAGAGGGCTCATGCTGTTCCTAAGTTACATCAACGCTCTCACCATCATTCTACCAATGGGATGTACAGCCGAAAGTGACCCCAGTTGTGTCCGACCAAATACCAAGTTATAAATTTTTATTGAAGCATGAAACATCGTCCTGGATAACTAAATCAATTACATTTTATGAAACATTACGTTTCACAAATGTATAAAGCAAAAGAAAAACTATTTTATTTATTTATTTATAAAGTATTACGGACTGATGCCGTATTGTCACCACTGAATGTGGTGACTGTGAATTACATTCACGAAAAAAGCAATGAAACAAAATTAACTAGGCATTTCCTCCTAGTTATTTGCCATATCCCGGGCATGCTCGGTTCAAAAGAAAAACTATTCCAAGAAATTTTTGTTCCAATTTTTGCGAAACCAAATCAACACATATGTACGCTCCAAAAAGTGGAATGCGAACGGTCTGATGTTTCTAACATATGAAATGTCCTAAAAGAATTTTATCTGCTGGCTTCTCAATCGTGTTTATTAATCGTGTATCATTCAGCCACGTGTTTTGCTGCAAATTTTCTGAAACATGTTTTACTAAATAGTAATGGTTATTCCAAACGTTTCTTCTTCTGGCAAAAGGTGCTTCCGGGTGATGTGAAAGATATTCATTAACAAGTCCTAGTTTTTAAACCTTTACTGTTAGTTGTGTTGTAGCTCTGTTTTTTTTAATTTTTTGGTATAGCTTGGTTGCATTTCCTTATGGCTATCAGACGAGTTTTTTTTTAATTTAATTTTTTCAGAGAAGTAATAAATTTAATTCAAAATTAAAACTGTCGCATTGTTTATAGCTACACTTTGCCAAAACCGTTGTACCGATTTGAATTTAAATTTTTCTATTTATATGGTAGGTATGAGAATAAGATTAACAGTAGTTTTTATGCCGATAGGTAATCTATATGCCGGATCATACTTTGCTACCTTATGCTCCGCTATTGAAAACTACATTGCTAATAAATGAAAAAAAAATAATGAATAAAACACACACGTAAGGTTGTTTTGAATATTTATTTTACCAACAATTTAAGTTGAATCGATCCAATTTTGAAAAATTGCAATGCATTTACATGCAAATTCTGATCCCTTGAATCCCGGTAAGCATATATGTAAGAACATCAAGGAGAAAATTTTTTCCTGAATGCAGCAGAAACGTTGATATTCATCAAGCATATCTATGTGCACCAGTTTTGAATTCACAAACACCTGTTTGTTCTAAAATAAATCAATTAAAAATTGTGAAAAATCATAAAATATTTTATTTTTACGTACACCTGTTATACTTACATCACTATTCTACACACAATTTAATTATGCTTTTTTGCATGATCAACATTGAATGAAAACATAAGAGTAGAGAAAAGTTGGCAATTTTTCGAAATAGCTATACTTATAGAGAATATAGTAAAAGAATAGCAAAATTATTTCCACTGTATGAGTCGCTAAGGCGTTGGAGTATGAAAGATATTTGAATAATTTTACACAGTTTAGATGTTTTCAACGAACACCTGAGACTTCAACGGACACCTGAGTGGAACACATACAGGAGAGAATGGACCAGGTGCAAAAAGCAGAAGAGATCAGCACTACAACAGTCAGCATGATTACAGATTTCGTCGGAAGCTATCAAGTTGGATTTGTTGGCGGAAAATCCACGCGTGACCAAATCTTAACTGTACGGCAGATCCTCCACAAGTGCCGGGCAAGGAGACAGACTCTCCTGTCTACTTTAGGATTTAGAGCTCGTGGGGTTCAGACGTGTTTATCGTGAGCTCACGCAATCAAAAAGAGAAACTAATTAATAATACAAACAAGTGCAACAACCGGTCAGAGATGCTGGAGAGAAGAGTTTCCACTATCAAAGTGGACTTCTCTAATCTCCCAACAAAGCGAAGTGATAGATTTTATCACCTCCAAGCTTGGACTGAGCATGGAGCAAATTAGCAGAATCCATCTAAGCACGTCATCTACAGCTGCGCACGTAGAAATCAAGGACCCCAACGTAGCGTTGGACATCGTTGAAAAGCACGATGGTAGGCATGAAATCACATGCCAGGGCAAACTCTTTCCCATTGCCATAACAATGGATGATGAATCCACGATAGTCAAGATCCACGACTTATCAGTGTACGTTACAAACACTGACATTGCCGAGTATATGGGCAATTTTGGCGATGTCGTTTCTGTTACGGAAGGTGTATGGAATAACGCCTTTCCATGTGCTGATCTGCCGAATGGTTTTCGGTATGTGCGTATGGTGATTATAAAACAAATACCTTCATACATACACAAAAATGGAGAGACGACACTACGCACTGAGGGCAGCAATCAACCTGTCGCAAATGTGACAGCTCTGTCCATCATGGCATGACCTGCGTTCAGAACAGAAGACTAACTGTACAAAAAGTAAGTGTCAGTGACTGGTTGAAATCATACGCAAACATCACTGCTTTAGGAAGCAGGAAGAGTGAGGTGGAAGGAAAAAATGCCCACATGTTGGCGGCGAAGACACCACAGCCTCAGCAACGAACCATCACGCGAAAAGAACCAATACAACAACCAAGCTCTGCCAAACTGAGCAGCATCTCGAAACAAGAGGAGTACAATACTAAGACATCATCTACACATTCTAATGGAACAACGCAACGAAACACAGAAGTCTCGACTTCACCCACACGACGGAGAAATACGGCAAAGACAAGCGGAAGACCATCTCGGTCACTTTCAGCCAAGCGACAGGCTGAGAAGAAACTGACTGATTTTGTTACAATTACAACGAAGAAAGGAAGAACGCGGTATACATACCCTCAGGTACCAGACGAAAAGAACGATAAAGGAAGAAGAGAGAGCTGTTGACGCACAGCATCACCAAGATCATCTTATCGGAGAACAACTCATAAAGGGAGAACGCTACTAAAATAACGGTAAACGACTGATACCGTGCAACCACATTAAGGACGATTGTGTGAGTAAAGTGCCAAAAAGGGAGAAAGAAGTTGAATGTTACAAAGATAAAAGAGAAAGCTCGTAACAACCAGAATTGATTAACTTTAGTGAATTTGACGTGGCTGAGTAAAACCACGACGCAGTTGTGATTGCAAATCAGAAATGTCATTCCACGCAAATAGTTTGAGTGTGCGCATTGCAACACTCAATATTAACAATATAATGAACAAAACAAAGTTAGACTTACTACAAAACACAATACGACTTCTTGATATTGACATAATTTGTCTACAAGAAATTAAAAACCAAGATTTCGAACTTTACGGCTTTGACACCTACACAAATGAAGACAACAGACAGAGAGGCACCGCCATCGGCATTAAAAAAGGAATAAAACACTCTCATGTTGATAAAAGCTTAGATGGAAGATTAATCACTGTCATAATTAATGACAAAGTCAAATTAGTTAATCTATATGCTCCTTCTGGGACACAAAACAGGCAACATCGTGACAACTTCTATAAGTATACACTAGCATACTATCTGAGGCATAGTCCAGAATACTTAATAATAGCAGGAGATTTCAACTGTGTTATTAATCCTAACGATGCTACAGGTTCCTCTTGTGTAAGCTTCTGCCTAAGACAATCGATACAACACTTAAATGTTGAAGATACATGGTCGATATTAAATAATCACATAGATTACACATACATAACTAGTAACACTGCCTCTCGTATAGACAGAATATATATCTCAAAAAACCTTAAACAAAATCTTCGGACTACAAATGTACATAGCGTTGCCGTAAGTGATCATAGAGCTTACGTTATTCGAATTGCAATACCAAACGATATACCTAACAACGTTAACAAGAGACAAAAACTCTGGTCATTACGAAAATACCTTATCACCGCGGAAAATCTAGAACAATTCAAAACTCATTGGACTAAATGGACAAGACAAAAGAAAAATTATCGTTCTTGGTTAAATTGGTGGTTAGATTATGCTAAGCCCAACATCAAACGCTTTTTTAAGTGGGAAAATAATGAATACTATAAAACATTTAATCACAAACACAACTCTCTCCTCGCACAACTCAACCAATCATACAATATCCTTCTACAAAGCCCACAAGAATTAGCTAAAATAAATAGAATCAAGGCAGAAATACTTAATTTACAAAGGAGCTTCACTGGTAATTATATCCAAACTAGTTCATCTTACATATCTGGAGAAAATATTTCTACTTTCCACCTTAACGAAAGAGCAGAGAGAGAGACGAACTGAAATAATCAAGCTAAAGACAGATAATGACGAAATTATCGAGAACCAACAAGAGATTCAAAAGCACATAGAAGATCACTTTAAAAAGCTATTTACTGCCGAAACTCTAATAAATGATGCATATTTTTCTTCGTCGATCACAATTCCAAAAGAATGTGAATTGAACAAAAACTGTATGAATGAAATAAGTACTGAAGAAATCTACGTAGCTTTAAAAAATTCCAACAGTAATCGTGGTCCAGGCCTCGATGGTATACCGAAAGAGTTTTTTGAATACACCTTTGATTTAATTCACAAAGAATTGAATCTCATAATGAACGATATTCTACACGTTCCAGTCCCAAACAAGTTAACAGAAGGAATAATAGTTCTAACTAAAAAACATAACCAAGACGATAGCAATCTTGATTCATATAGACCAATTTCTCTCTTAAATACAGATTTCAAACTTTTCAACCGTATAATGAAACACAGAATCACTAAGATTTTAGGTACACGTAATATAATACCAGCTTGTCAAAAATGTTGCAACAACGGCAAAAACATCTTTCAAGCATTACTTTCGGTTAAAGATAGAATTATAGAACTCAAAAAAAAAAACAAAACAGGAAAACTCAGCTCTTTTGATTTGCCAAAAGCATTTGATAGAGTTAACCATAACTTTCTTTACACCACAATGAAGAAATTTGGTTTTAATCTCAAACTTTTAGAAAACATTCAGTAACTCAATTATACTGCTACCGCTAAACTATACATCAACGGAATACTATCAGAAGCCATACAAATTAACTGTTCTGTCAGGCAAGGAGACCCCCATGCTATGCATCTATTTGTAATTTATATATCTCCTCTACTGACGAATCTTGAAAAAATTTGTAATAGTCCTGACAACTTAATAAATGCATACGCAGACGATATATCGATCATAATAACCTCTGAAGACCAAATTGAACAAATTAAAAATGAATTCAATGCTTTCAGTAAAATAGCCGGAATAAAACTAAATCTAAATAAGTCACAAGCTGGTCAATGGTCAAAAGTGATTTGGACATAGGAAGAATTTCTAAAAGTACTAGCCTGAAAATTCCATGGCTGCTTACCACTGATAAAATCAAATTACTTGGAATTTTGTTTACCAATTCTATGAGATTAATTATGAAATTAAATTGGGATGTTACAACCCATAAATTTGCACACATTATTTGGCAACATAAAAATAGAGACCTAAATTTACAGCAAAAAGCAATTTTAGCTAATACGTTCATTACATCGAAACTTTGGTTCGTCGGTTCAGTCATCTCAATAAGCTCATTACATCTAGCAAAAATATTAAGATTGCTGGGCATATTCATGCGATCACAACAAGATCTACGAATAAGTCTTGATCAATTGGCGCTTCCTAAACACAGGGAGGTCTAAACTTGCTAAATCCAAGATTAAAATTAAAGACACTGCTCATAAATAGACACTGGATAGAAAGAGAATACATGCCTTATACTAAAATATTAATTGAAAATACAGGAAACCCTCCTTTCATACAGAACATACCAACTACCTATCCTTGTGCGAAACAAATAGCGATTGAATTAGCCTACACGCCACTGTCATACAAGCAAGAGCCCAATGCGAGAATAATTTACAAGATTGCCTTGGATAAATTACCACTGCCAAATATAGTAAGAAAGAATCCAAACAGGAGTTGGCCTATTATTTGGTGTAATATAAATAATAACAGCCTATTTTCATGTGAGAGAAGCAAGTACTATGCTTTAGTAAACAACAGGATTCCTTATAGAGAAAAATTGTATGATTGAAAATTAGAATCTCTAAAGAATAAAATTATAATATGAAGGAAATAAGGTCGCCAAGTAACATGGAGGAAAACGGTCACCATGTGATACGCAGGATCGGTCGGTCTTTTACGAGGGGGCTTTGCGCATATTCGATTTGAATCGCGCCGTACTTACGTGGTTCATTTGGATTTCGACGAGAACGACGAACAACAACTTGCTGAGCGAACCAATTCTTCCCTTTATCGATTGTCCAGGCAATCGTGAAGATTCTAGATGAGAATCTTCCTTACTGGATTGTTGGAGACATCGAGGCCTTACCTTTGGTAGGGGGACATTCGAAGCTCAACGGCGTTGAGTCGGCCAGGCGACTCTAGATATTCAGAGGGAACATCCCTTACTGGCTCGTTGGAGATTTGAGGCCTTACCTTGGTTAGGGGAACTCTCAAAGCTCTTGGAAGAAATTGGACGTCAGGATTTGATTTGCATCTAGTCTAGCCCAGAACCAACTCTCTCGTTGGTTGGGAAAGACAGCTTTATTTATACCAAAAATTTCTATAAATTATGGTTAGTTCATTCGCCTTTGGTTAGGTTAAAACTTTTTACGTTATTGAGTAACTTCTTGGTTGACGGCAAGAGCATAGCACTTCGTTGTAAACAAAAGAATTAAGTTACATATGGAATTTTCCTTAGGGTGATTTGGTTTTGAGTCGTTTCCGTTTCTTTATTCGTTAACCTGCTGATATGAAATTATCATTCATTATTTGCTTGTTTCGGGGCGATCGAACACTGCGCTTGCATAAAATGTGTCGCTATGGATGAGTTGGTCGCGGTGCGATCGATTGCTGCGCCTGCATAAAATGTGTCGCTATGGATGAGTTGGTCGCGGTGCGATCGATTGCTGCATTTGCATAAAATGTGTCGCTATGATTATTTCTGTTTTAATCTATTTGTTTGCGATGGTTCGGAGTGGATAAAGTTTTACGCTTAGTTGCTGACCGTTGTCTGCACCGTGCGATGTTCGGTGCATTGGTTGGTTTTGTTTCGTATTGCCTTGCGCAACTCGCTAGCCGAGTGCGCTAGTCGGTTTTTGATGTTCTTATTGCAATGGGTGTTTGATCAAATTTGCTGAATATGCTGTTCTTGGTGGGGTATAGGTTGCTTGAGTTTAAATAATTGTGGCGTAAGGTGCTGGTGTGATTAATTGTTCCTACGTACGTGTTTATGAAATGTATGTTTTCATGAGGTGTTTTTGAGGTGTATAGCAGGGATGCTTCAAAATTAAAGAATGCCATCGAGCTGAGCCTTTGTATACCATGATGCAAAAGATTGTACAAGTAAAGAACTTAAAATGTCCCTCCTTTGAAGAATTGTTGATGCCAGAATTTAATAATGTTAGTAAAGCGGATAAAACAAAATAATGAGAATATTCATAAGGTATGTAGAACTTATAACTACGAATCATGGTCCACTGCGTATGAGTCTGGATACACTAAGATTATACCTAGTTTAATTTATAATGTATTTGAATTTCATGTACGTCGTTTATAATAAGAATAATAAATTGTGATACTTTGTAATGTAAAAAAAAACTATATAAAATCGCTCTGAAAGGTGTCATGCGAAGCGCGGGATTCGATATAAGGAGCACGACTATCACCCGATCTCTCCAATTCCTTGGCTTCGCGGATGGCATCGACATCATCGGACGGACAACTGCAGCGGTGTGCGAGGATGCCGGACTCATGCCCTACTAGGAAGGTGCTCGTCAGCGACCCGTTCGGCACGAGGCGTAGAGTAACACAGCGAGCTCGTTGGCTAGATCAAGTGGAGACAGACCTGAGGGAGATCGGATGCAGCCGAGGGTAGATCTCGGGTAGTGTGGGACTCTTACCAACTAAAAACTCTCCTTCATTTGAAGTAAAAGTTACTTTCCGACACCATTGAAACTAATATAATAGAAGAAATGTATAGTCTGTAAATAAGACAATTTCAATGGCTATTCCGTAAGAGCTTGATAGCAAGTATGCTCAAAAGTTAATGCATACTTGACAAAAAATAGTTTAAGTCCCGTAAGCGTAAACCATCGTAAACTAAAATGTCATCAAGAAAACAATCCGTTGTTTGTTGTCCGTTCGTCGTAGGTGTAGCTAAAACGAAATTATAGTTGAAAAATAAATAAAAAAGGGTAGAGCGGTTTTTTAATCGTCTACATTTCAAAGTGCATTGCTTACCTCTTTGCATTGGTTTGATTAATACGTACCTAAAGCTTCTCGTCAGCGCTAAAAGCAGTTGGAAGTAAATGTTTAAAACTATCACAAATGTGTTGAAAATTAAGATTTTTTATATTTTTTCTTACAAGGAGGTGAAACCTCATTGTGCCACCTATGCAACCTAGTGCAGAAAAACACCTCCTTGGGTCCGTATCGCATGTGTTCTTCTCAGGACCATGAGTGAAGTTGCTATGAGCCGCCCTGCGAAAAAACGACAAAAATCGTTATTTCAAGAATTCCTTTTTCATTCCCCAAGGCATCTAATATGGACACAAATACATCTTCATTGCATCTCCGAAATTGATGCTCAGCAAAGTATTTTTATATGTTACTTTTTATATTCGTTCCTTATTTTTAGAAATGCCTTCAACCACCGCCATACGTTCTCAATCCTTTGCGTATTGATGTAGTTATCGCTAGGATTGATAAAATGGATGGATTGATTCACGGTGTCGTGGGGAAACCCTTGGGCTACCAGCCCGTTATAACCTGCCCAACAGTCGGTTATAATTGTGGTACCGGATCCACATGCCGGACCACAAGATCGTTGAGGGTGGCTTGCGAGCGATTAAGTACACGCTCAAGGAAAATTTCTCCCGTCTCACGGCATATACCACCCACAAGCCACTACGTGTTGGACGCACTTATCCGGCCGACGTTGAACTTTCGACGAGAGATGGCAGTCTTGCCGATTTTCGCCGTCATACTGGGCCCTCCAATTCTAACGCCGGTGGATTCTAACGTTTTCCAAAGGAACGTTCGAATCGTGTCGTACACGACAGCACCATTTTCTGCGTGAGTCCAGTTTCTTTGGCGCAATGAGAAGTATCCGCATTACTGGCCCACTCAGAAGTACAACGCAAAAGCTTGCTCAAAGCAGCTTTATGGTTGTAAAAGATTGAACCAGCTCGATTGCTGCTGGTTCCGCCACAATGATAATCTTCGCGTACATACCTAAATCCGTCGATGGACTTGTACGTTTCATCTGCATATTTTCTCCGCATCTCGGGCATAATTGTTGCGGCTGCAAAAGACCTCGCTGTTGCATTCAGCGGATGCCTTCGATGTTTGCCCTGAAAATAGAAAAGAGCAGATCACTATTATATGCCGACATGGTAAAAATTGAAATGAATTGATAAATTGACGTTCACGATAACAATATGTGATATGTCGATGAAAAGGATGGTGGGGAAGGGGGGAGGTAGGTAAACTCGATTATCAGTTGTCGATGCATTTGTTCAACGTTGGGGTTGCTCGAATATAACATTTCATAAAAAGATTACTAGTTGAAGTGTTTGTTACGAATTGCCATAGGAATGTATTTTTTTTTACGATAAATTGGTGAAGAATAGAACCATTACAATTTTTAAAACAAATTATAATTTTTGTCATGCTCTATAACTATTAGTACAGCAGTTAAGACGACAGCGCAGCAAGGAGTTAAGGACGACAGCGCAGCACGAGAAACGCCACGCAGCAGAACGCGCCACCGATAAACAAACAAACCGATAAACAAACAAATCACAAAGCAGCGCGCACAACATAATTTGCAACGCAGCATAATTCAACACGGACCAGCGCACCAGCATCCATCCAAACAGTTCAGTTGATACTCAGACGCTAATCCGAAAGGTTATTAACTCCGCCGGTCGATGGAAATAAAGTTAAGTTTTTTAAAAACACTTCTCCCGGACACCGTGCGTTAACTCAGCAATTCATACGCAAATTAAGACACTTTCCGGCTAAGTTCATTGAAAAAGTGCTATTTTAACGATTTAAACAGCAATTCATGCGCAAATTAAAAAACTCTCAGGCCAAAATAATTGAAAAAGTGCTATTCTTAACGATTAAAATAGCAATTCATACGCAAATTAAGACACTTCAGGCCAAAATAATTGGAAAAGTGATATTCTTAACGTTTTAAAACAGCAATGCATACGCAAATAAAGACACTTTCAGGCTAAATTCATTGAAAAAGTGCTATTCTTAACGATTTAAACAGCAATTCATACGCAAATTAAGACACTTTCAGGCTAAATTCATTGAAAAAGTGCTATTCTTAACGATTTAAACAGCAATTCATACGCAAATTAAGACACTTTCAGGCCAAAATAATTGGAAAAGTGATATTCTTAACGTTTTAAACAGCAATTCATACGCAAATTAAGACACTTTCAGGCCAAAATAATTGGAAAAGTGCTTTTCTTAACGATTTTAACAGCAATTCATACGCAAATTAAGACACTTTCAGGCTAAATGAATTGAAAAAGTGCTATTCTTACGATTTTAAACAGCAATTCATACGCAAATTAAGACACTTTCAGGCTAAATTAATTGAAAAAGTGCTATTCTTAACGATTTTAAACAGCAATTCATACGCAAATTTAATACACTTTTAGGCTTAATTCATTGTAAAAGTGCTATTCTTAACGATTTAAACAGCAGTGCATACGCAAATTAAGACACTTTCAGGCTAAATTAATTGAAAACGTGACATTCTTCACGATTAAACAGCAATGCATACGCATTTAAGACACTTTCAGGCTAAATTCATTGAAAAAGTGCTATTCTTAACCGATTTAAACAGCAATTCATACGCAAATTAGACACTTTCAGGCTAAATTCATTGTAAAAGTGCCATTCTTAACGATTAAACAGCATTCATACGCAAATTAAGACACTTTCAGGCTAAATTTATTTGAAAAAAGTGCTATTTCTTAACGATTTTAACAGCAATTCATACGCCAAATTAAGGACACTTTCAGGCCAAAATAATTGGAAAAGTGCATTTCTTAACGATTTAAACAGCAATTCATACGCAAATTAAGACACTTTCAGGCTAAATTCATCGTAAAAGTGTTATTCTCAAACGATTTTAAACAGCAATTCATACGCAAATTAAGACACTTCAGGCTAATTAATTGAAAAAGTGCTATCTTAACGATTTAAACAGCAATTCATAAGCAAATAAAGACACTTTCAGGCTAAATTCATTGTAAAAGTGCTATTCTTAACGATTTAAACAGCAATTCATACGCAAATTAAGACACTTACAGGCTAAATTCATTGAAAAAGTGCTATTTCTTAACGATTTAAAACAGCAATTCGTACGCAAATTAAGACACTTTCAGGCTAAATTCATGAAAAGTGCTATTCTTAACGATTTAAACAGCAATTTCATACGCAAATAAGACACTTTCAGGCTAAATTAATTGAAAAGTGCTATTCTTAACGATTTAAACAGCAATGCATACGCAAATTAAGACACTTTCAGGCTAAATTCATTGAAAAAAGTGCTATTCTTAACGATTTAAACAGCAATGCATACGCAAATTAATACACTTTTAGGCTTAATTCATTGTAAAAGTGCTATTCTTAACGATTTAAACAGCAGTGCATACGCAAATTAAGACACTTTCAGGCTAAATTCATTGAAAAGAGCTATTCTTTAACGATTTTAAAACAGCAATTCATACGCAAATTAAGACACTTTCAGGCTAATTAATTGAAAACGTGATATTCTTAACGATTTAAACAGCAAATGCATACGCAAATTAAGACACTTTCAGGCTAAATTCATGAAAAAGAGCTATTCTTAACGATTTAAACAGCAATGTATTCGCAAATTAAGACACTTTCAGGCTAAATTAACTGAAAAGTGCTATTCTTAACAATTTAACAGCAATTTCATTACGCAAATTAAGACACTTCCAGGCTAATTCATTGTAAAAGTGCTATTCTTAACGATTTAAACAGCAATTCATACGCAAATTAAGACACTTACAGGCTAAATGCATTGAAAAAGTGCTATTCTTAACGATTTAAACAGCCAATTCATACGCAATTAAGGACACTTTCAGGCTAAATTCATTGAAAAAGTGCTATTCTTAACGATTTAAACGGGCAATTCATACGCAAATTAAGACACTTTCAGGCTAAATTCATTGAAAAAAGTTGCTATTCTTAACGATTTAAACAGCAGTGCATACGCAAATTAAGCACTTTCAGGTAAATTCATTGAAAAAGTGCTATTCTTAACGATTTTAAACAGCAATTCGTACGCAATTAAGACACTTTCAGGCAAATTCATTGAAAAGTGCTATTCTTAACGATTTCAACAGCAATTCATACGCAAATAAGACACTTTCAGGCTAAATTAATTGAAAAAGTGCTATTCTAAACGATTTAACAGCAATGCATACGCAAATTAAGACACTTCAGGCTAAATTCATTGAAAAAAGTGCTATTTGCTTAACGATTTAAACAGCAATGCATACGCAAATTAAGACACTTTCAGGCTAATTCATTGAAAAAGTGCTATTCCTTAACGATTTAAACAGCAATGCATACGCAAATTAAGACACTTTCAGGCTAAATTCATTGAAAAAGTGCTATTATTAACGAATTTAAACAGCAATTTCATACGCAAATTAAGACACTTTCAGGCTAAAATTAATTGAAAAAGTGCTATTCTTAACGATTTAAACAGCAATTCATACGCAAATTAAGACACTTTCAGGCTAAATTCATTGAAAAAGTGCTATTCTTAACGATTTAAACAGCAATTCATTACGCAAATTAAGACACTTTCAGGCTAAATTCAATTGAAAAGTGCTATTTCTTAACAATTTAAACAGCAATTCATACGCAAATTAAGACACTTTCAGGCTAAATTCATTGAAAAAGTGCTATTCTTAACGAATTTAAACAGCAATTCATACGCAAATTAAGACACTTTCAGGCTAAATTCAATTGAAAAGTGCTATTCTTAACGATTTAAAACAGCAATGCATACGCAAATTAAGACACTTTCAGGCTAAATTCATTGAAAAAGTGCTATTCTTAACGATTTAAACAGCAATGTATACGCAAATTAAGACACTTTCAGGCTAAATTCATTGAAAAAGTGCTATTCTTAACGATTTAAACAGCAATTCATACGCAAATTAAGACACTTTCAGGCTAAAATTCATTGAAAAAGTGCTATCTTAACGATTTAAACAGCAATGCATACGCAAATTAAGACACTTTCAGGCTAAATTCATTGAAAAAGTGCTATTTCTTAACGATTTAAACAGCAATCTCATACGCAAATTAAGACACTTTCCAGGCTAAATTCATTGAAAAAGTGCTATTCTTAACGATTTAAACAGCAATTCATACGCAAATTAAGACACTTTCAGGCTAAATCATTGAAAAGTGCTATTCTTAACGATTTAACAGCAATCATACGCAAATTAAGACACTTTTCAGGCTAAATTCCATTGAAAAAGTGCTATTCTTAACGATTTAAACAGCAATTCATACGCAAATTAAAGACACTTTCAGGCTAAATTCATTGAAAAGAGCTATTTCTTAACGATTTAAAACAGACAATTCATACGCAAAATTAAGACACTTTCAGGCTAAATTCATTGAAAAAGTGCTATTCTTAACGATTTAAACAGCAATTCATACGCAAATTAAGACACTTTCAGGCTAAATTCATTGAAAAAAGTGCTATTGCTTAACGGATTTAAACAGGCAATTCGATACGCAAATTAAGACACTTTCAGGCTAAATTCATTGAAAAAGTGCTATTCTTAAGGATTTAAACAGCAATTCATACGCAAATTAAGACACTTTCAGGGCTAAATTCATTGAAAAAGTGCTATTCTTAACGATTTAAACAGCAATGCATACGCAAATTAAGACACTTTCAGGCTAATTCATTGAAAAAGTGCTATCTTAACGATTTAAACAGCAATTCATACGCAAATTAAGTACACTTTTCAGGCTAAATTCATTGAAAAAGTGCTATTCTTAACGATTTAAACAGCAATTCATACGCAAATTAAGACACTTTCAGGCTAAATTTCATTGAAAAAGTGCTATTCTTAACGATTTTAAACAGCATTCATACGCAAAATTAGACACTTTCAGGCTAAATTCATTGAAAAAGTGGCTATTCTTAACGATTTAAACAGCAATTCATACGCCAATTAAGACACTTTCAGGCTAAATTCATTGAAAAAGTGCTATTCTTAACGATTTAAACAGCAATTCATACGCAAATTAAGACACTTTCAGGCTAAATTATTGAAAAAGTGCTATTCTTAACGATTTAAACAGCAATTCATACGCAAATTAAGACACTTTCAGGCTAAATTCATTGATAAAAGTGCTATTCTTAACGATATAAACAGCAATTCATACGCAAATTAAAGACACTTTCAGGCTAAATAATTGAAAAAGTGCTATTCTTAACGATTTAAACAGCAATTCATACGCAAATTAAGACACTTTCAGGCTAAATTCATTGAAAAAGTGCTATTCTTACGATTTAAGACAGCAATTCATACGCAAATTAAGACACTTTCAGGCTAAATTCCATTGAAAAGTGGCTTTCTAACGATTTAAACAGCAATTCATACGCAAATTAAGACACTTTCAGGCTAAATTCATTGAAAAAGTGCTATTCTTAACGATTTAAACAGCAATTCATACGCAAATTAAGACACTTTCAGGCTAAATTCATGAAAAAGTGCTATTCTTAACGATTTAAACAGCAATTCATACGCAAATTAAGACACTTTCAGGCTAAATTCAATTGAAAAAGTGCTATTCTTACGATTTAAAACAGCAATTCATACGCAAATTAAGACACTTTCAGGCTTAAATTCATTGAAAAAGTGCTATTCTTAACGATTTAAACAGCAATTCATACGCAAATTAAGACACTTTCAGGCCAAAATTCATTGGAAAAGTGCTATTCTTAACGATTTAAACAGCAATTCATACGCAAATTAAGACACTTTCAGGCTAAATTCATTTGAAAAAGTGCTATTCTTAACGATTTAAACAGCAATTCATACGCAAATTAAGACACTTTCAGGCTAAATTCAATTGAAAAAGTGCTATTCTTAACGATTTAAACAGCAATTCATACGCAAATTAAGACACTTTCAGGCTAAATTCATTGAAAAAGTGCTATTCTTAACGATTTAAACCAGCAATTCATACGCAAATTAAGACACTTTCAGGCCTAAATTCATTGTAAAAGTGCTATTCTTAACGATTTAAACAGCAATGCATACGCAAATTAAGACACTTTCAGGCTAAATTCATTGAAAAAGTGCTATTCTTAACGATTTAAACAGCAATTCATACGCAAATTAAGACACTTTCAGGCTAAATTCATTGAAAAAGTGCTATTCTTACGATTTAAACAGCAATTCATACGCAAATTAAGACACTTTCAGGCTAAATTCATTGAAAAAGTGCTATTCTTAACGATTTAAACAGCAATTCATACGCAAATTAAGACACTTTCAGGCTAAATTCATTGAAAAAGTGCTATTCTTAACGATTTAAACAGCAATTCATACGCAAATTAAGACACTTTCAGGCTAAATTCATTGAAAAAGTGCTATTCTTAACGATTTAAACAGCAATTCATACGCAAATTAAGACACTTTCAGGCTAAATTCATTGAAAAAGTGCTATTCTTAACGATTTAAACAGCAATTCATACGCAAATTAAGACACTTTCAGGCTAAATTCATTGAAAAAGTGCTATTCTTAACGATTTAAACAGCAATTCATACGCAAATTAAAACACTTTCAGGCTAAATTCATTGAAAAAGTGCTATTCTTAACGATTTAAACAGCAATTCATACGCAAATTAAGACACTTTCAGGCTAAATTCATTGAAAAAGTGCTATTCTTAACGATTTAAACAGCAATTCATACGCAAATTAAGACACTTTCAGGCTAAATTAATTGAAAAAGTGCTATTCTTAACGATTTAAACAGCAATTCATACGCAAATTAAGACACTTTCAGGCTAAATTCATTGAAAAAGTGCTATTCTTAACGATTTAAACAGCAATTCATACGCAAATTAAGACACTTTCAGGCTAAATTCATTGAAAAGTGCTATTCTTAACGATTTAAACAGCAATTCATACGCAAATTAAGACACTTTCAGGCTAAATTAATTGAAAAGTGCTATTCTTAACGATTTAAACAGCAATTCATACGCAAATTAAGACACTTTCAGGCTAAATTCATTGAAAAAAGTGCTATTCTTAACGATTTAAACAGCAATGCATACGCAAATTAAGACACTTTCAGGCTAAATTAATTGAAAAAGTGCTATTCTTAACGATTTAAACAGCAATTCATACGCAAATTAAGACACTTTCAGGCTAAATTCATTGAAAAAGTGCTATTCTTAACGATTTAAACAGCAATGCATACGCAAATTAAGACACTTTCAGGCTAAATTCATTGAAAAAGTGCTATTCTTAACGATTTAAACAGCAATTCATACGCAAATTAAGACACTTTCAGGCTAAATTCATTGAAAAAGTGCTATTCTTAACGATTTAAACAGCAATTCATACGCAAATTAAGACACTTTCAGGCTAAATCATTGAAAAAGTGCTATTCTTAACGATTTAAACAGCAATTCATACGCAAATTAAGACACTTTCAGGCTAAATTCATTGAAAAAGTGCTATTCTTAACGATTTAAACAGCAATTCATACGCAAATTAAGACACTTTCAGGCTAAATTCATTGAAAAGTGCTATTCTTAACGATTTAAACAGCAATTCATACGCAAATTAAGACACTTTCAGGCTAAATTAATTGAAAAAGTGCTATTCTTAACGATTTAAACAGCATTCATACGCAAATTAGACACTTTCAGGCTAAATCATTGAAAAAGTGCTATTCTTAACGATTTAAACAGCAATTCATACGCAAATTAAGACACTTTCAGGCAAAATTAATTGAAAAAGTGCTATTCTTAACGATTTAAACAGCAATTCATACGCAAATTAAGACACTTTCAGGCTAAATTAATTGAAAAAAGTGCTATTCTTAACGATTTAAACAGCAATTCATACGCAAATAAGACCTTTCAGGCTAAATTCATTGAAAAAGTGCTATTCTTAACGATTTAAACAGCAATTCATACGCAAATTAAGACACTTTCAGGCTAAATTCATTGAAAAAGTGCTATTCTTAACGATTTAAACAGCAATTCATACGCAAATTAAGACACTTTCAGGCTAAATTCATTGAAAAAGTGCTATTCTTAACGATTTAAACAGCAATTCATACGCAAATTAAGACACTTTCAGGCTAAATTCATTGAAAAAGTGCTATTCTTAACGATTTAAACAGCAATTCATACGCAAATTAAGACACTTTCAGGCTAAATTCATTGAAAAAGTGCTATTCTTAACGATTTAAACAGCAATTCATACGCAAATTAAGACACTTTCAGGCTAAATCATTGAAAAAGTGCTATTCTTAACGATTTAAACAGCAATTCATACGCAAATTAAGACACTTTCAGGCTAAATTCATTGAAAAAGTGCTATTCTTAACGATTTAAACAGCAATTCATACGCAAATTAAGACACTTTCAGGCTAAATTCATTGAAAAAGTGCTATTCTTAACGATTTAAACAGCAATGCATACGCAAATTAAGACACTTTCAGGCCTAAATTAATTGAAAAAGTGCTATTCTTAACGAATTAAAACAGCAATGCATACGCAAATTAAAGACACTTTCAGGCTAAATTCATTGAAAAAGTTGCTATTCTTACCGATTTAAACACAATGCATACGCAAATTAAACACTTTTCAGGCCTAAAATTAATTGAAAAAGTGCTATTCTTAACGATTTAAACAGCAATTCATACGCAAATTAAGACACTTTCAGGCTAAATTCATTGAAAAAGTGCTACTTCTTAACGATTTAAACAGCAATTCAATACGCAAATTAAGACACTTTCAGGCTAAATTCATTGAAAAAGTGCTATTCTTAACGATTTAAACAAGCAATGCATACGCAAATTAAGACACTTTCAGGCTAAATTCATTGAAAAAGTGCTATTCTTAACGATTTAAAACAGCAATGCATACGCAATTAAGACACTTTCAGGCTAAATTCATTGAAAAAGTGCTATTCTTAACGATTTAAACAGCAATGCATACGCAAATTAAGACACTTTCAGGCTAAATTCATTGAAAAAGTGCTATTCTTAACGATTTAAACAGCAATTCATACGCAAATTAAGACACTTTCAGGCCAAAATAATTGAAAAAAGTGCTATTTCTTAACGATTTAAACAGCAATTCATACGCAAATTAAGACACTTTCAGGGCTAAATTCATTGAAAAAGTTGCATTCTTAACGATTTAAACAGCAATTTCATACGCAAATTAAGACACTTTCAGGCTAAATTCATTGAAAAAAGTGCTATTCTTACGATTTAAACAGCAATGCATACGCAAATTAAGACACTTTCAGGCTAAATTAATTGAAAAAGTGCTATTCTTAACGATTTAAACAGCAATTCATACGCAAATTAAGACACTTTCAGGCTAAATTCATTGTAAAAGTGCTATTCTTAACGATTTAAACAGCAGTGCATACGCAAATTAAGACACTTTCAGGCTAAATTAATTGAAAAAGTGCTATTCTTAACGATTTAAACAGCAATTCATACGCAAATTAAGACACTTTCAGGCTAATTCATTGAAAAAGTGCTATTCTTAACGATTTAAACAGCAATTCATACGCAAATTAAGACACTTCAGGCTAAATTCATTGTAAAAGTGCTATTCTTAACGATTTAAAACAGCAGTGCATACGCAAATTAAGACACTTTCAGGCTAAATTAATTGAAAAAGTGCTATTCTTACGATTTAAACAGCAATGCATACGCAATTTAAGACACTTTCAGGCTAATTCATTGCAAAAGTGCTATTCTTAACGATTTAAACAGCAATTCATTACGCAATTAAGACCATTTCAGGCTAAATTCATTGAAAAGTGCTATTCTTAACGATTTAAACAGCAATTCATACGCAAATTAAGACACTATTCAGGCTAAATTCATTGAAAAAGTTGCTATTCTTAACGATTTAAACAGCAATTCATACGCAAATTAAACACTTTCAGGCCCAAATAATCGAAAAAATTGCTTATTCTTTAACGATTTAAACAGCAATTTCATAACGCAAATTAAGACACTTTCAGGCTAAATTTTCATTTTGGAAAGAGTGCTCAATTCTTAACGATTTAAACAGCAATGCATTACGCAAATTAAGACCTTTCAGGCTAAAAATAATTGAAAAGTGCTGTGTCTTAACGATTTAAAACAGCAATTTCATACGCAATTTAAGACACTTTCAGGCCAAAATTCCATTGAAAAAGTGCTATTCTTAACGATTTAAACAGCAATTCATACGCAAATATAGGACACTTTCAGGCTAAATTTCATTGAAAAAGTGCTATTCTTAACGATTTAAACAGTAATTCATACGCAAATTAAGACACTTTCAGGCCAAAATAATTGAAAATGCTATTCTTAACGATTTAAACAGCAATTCATACGCAAATTAAGACACTTTCAGGCTAAATTAATTGAAAAAGTGATATTCTTAACGATTTAAACAGCAATTCATACGCAAATTAAGACACTTTCAGGCTAAATTCATTGAAAAAGTGCTATTCTTAACGATTAAAACAGCAATTCATACGCAAATTAAGACACTTTCAGGCTAAATTAATTGAAAAAGTGCTATTCTTAACGATTTAAACAGCAATTCATACGCAAATTAAGACACTTTCAGGCTAAATTCATTGAAAAAGTGCTATTTTTATTAAACGATTTAAACAGCAATTCATACGCAAATTAAGACACTTTCAGGCTAAATTCATTGAAAAAGTGCTATTCTTAACGATTTAAACAGCAATTCATACGCAAATTAAGACACTTTCAGGCTAAATTCATTGAAAAAGTGCTATTCTTAACGATTTAAAACAGCAATTCATACGCAATTAAGACACTTTCAGGCTAAATTCATTGAAAAAGTGCTATTCTTAACGATTTAAACAGCAATTCATACGCAAATTAAAGACACTTTCAGGCTAAATTCATTGAAAAAGTGCTATTCTTAACGATTTAACAGCAATGCATACGCAAATAAGACACTTTCAGGCTAAATTCATTGAAAAAGTGCTATTCTTAACGATTTAAACAGCAATTCATACGCAAATTAAGACACTTTCAGGCTAAATTCATTGAAAAAGTGCTATTCTTAACGATTAAAACAGCAAATTCATATACGCAAATTAAGACACTTTCAGGCCAAAATATTGAAAAAGTGCTATTCTTAACGATTAAACAGCAATCATACGCAAATTTAAGACACTTTCAGGCCAAAATTAATTGAAAAAAGTGCTATTCTTAACGATTAAAACAGCAATGCATACGCAAATTAAGACACTTTCAGGCTAAATTCATTGAAAAAGTGCTATTCTTAACGATTTAAACAGCAATTCATACGCAAATTAAGACACTTTCAGGCTAAATCATTTGAAAAAGTGCTATTCTTAACGATTTAAACAGCAATTCATACGCAAATTAAGGACACTTTCAGGCTAAATTCATTGAAAAAGTGCTATTCTTAACGATTTTAAAACAGCAATTCATACGCAAAATTTAAGGACACTTTCAGGCTAATTCATTGAAAAAGTGCTATTCTTAACGATTTAAACAGCAATCATACGCAAATTAAGGACACTTTCAGGCTAAAATTCATGAAAAAGTGCTAATTCTTAACGATTTAAAACAGCAATTGCATACGAAAATTAAGACACTTTCAGGCTAAATTCATTGAAAAAGTGCTATTCTTAACGATTTAAACAGCAATTCATACGCAAATTAAGACACATGTCAGGCTAAATTCATGAAAGTGCTATTCTTTAACGGATTTAAACAGCAATTCATACGCAATTTAAGACACTTTCAGGCTAAATTCATTGAAAAAGTGCTATTCTTAACGATTTAAAACAGCAATGCATACGCAAAATTAAGAACACTTTTAAGGCTTAATTCATTGTTAAAAGTGCTATTCTTAACGATTTAAACAGCAATTCATACGCAAATTAAGACACTTTCAGGCTAAATTATTGAAAAAGTGCTATTCTTAACGATTTAAACAGCAATTCATACGCAAATTAAGACACTTTCAGGCTAAATTAATTGAAAAGTGCTATTCTTAAAACGATTTAAAAACAGCAATTCATACGCAAATTAAGACACTTTCAGGCTAAATTAATTGAAAAAAGTGCTATTCTTAACGATTTAAACAGCAATTCATACGCAATTAAGACACTTTCAGGCAAATTCATTGAAAAAGTGCTATTCTTAACGATTTAAACAGCAATTCATAACGCAAATTAAGACACTTTCAGGCTAAATTTCATTGAAAAAGTGCTATTCTTAACGATTTAAACAGCAATTCATACGCAAATTAAGACACTTTCAGGCTAAATTAATTGAAAAGTGCTATTCTTAACGATTTTAAACAGCAATTCATACGCAAATTAAGACACTTTCAGGCTAAATTCATTGAAAAAGTGCTATTCTTAACGATTTAAACAGCAATTCATACGCAAAA
>NW_023405260.1:0-39734 GCF_013141755.1 Anopheles stephensi
GTCGCCTATGAACATGCACATTGTAATATTATGTACCGGCACCAGTGATGGCACCGACGTACGCGTTGTACAAACAACCAGACCACGCCCATTGCCACTCCTTTGCCACCGCCGCCGTCGTTTTAGTCCCCCGGGGTGGGAGTTGCGAAAAAAATCACGAATTTTCAGCACTGCCGCATAGACGCACGCCCATACAAAGCTGGCCGCGTTGATCGGGCCCTTCTCAGGCGGCGAGCAGTACTGGCAGCTGTGCGCGCTGTACAAGCCATCATTCCCACTGGCGCACCATTTCCAGCATCGCGAATCACCGGCGTCGTTGTTAGTTTCGCCTCACAGTAGTGCGCCAAACACGCGCGTACCCAGCACTGCACTATAAACGCACCGCATTCATACTGGCCCGGCAACGCGGTCGCTTCTCGCACAATGTCTGAATATCGAACGGTGCAAGGTAATGATTTGTGTGGGTGTAAATAAACAAATGATGTGTGTGTATGTGTGTGTGTGGGTGATGTGTAAGTTGTGTTCGTTGCGCAGTGCTGTCTGTCCGCACTGCGTATTGCCCAGGTGCCCATATACTACTACGGAGTAAAACCCAGTCAAGGAACCCGCTTCTGGGTTGGGGTGGTTGGTGAAGTGTGTGAAGCAATTTTATTCGATCCTTCGATACAATCGCAAAACTGTGTACAATTATCAGACCAAACCATGTGTGTTGTGTTGTTCACGGGCAAAGCTGGTCCCTGGAAAGCGGAATGGGAATGCGAATGGAAGGAAACCAAAGCTAGCTTTAGATAGAAATAAAAAAACTACATTCTATGTAATTGAAACAGTGGCCGTGCAGTGGCTATTTATTGATTATTTTAAATGCGTAATGGTCTATCGTAATGGTAAAGTAATCCTCCGTAATGGCCACCTCGTTCTCGTTCTCGTTGGTCGTTGGCTATTTATGTGCCGAGCGCATGCGTCGTACCGTGGTCCAAAATCTAGCCGGATCTAGCACATTGAGCGGGTGCTGCGCTCGTTGGTATACCGGCGCGCTCTTCGCTCCTAGCATTTCGTCATAGTCCAACAGCAAATGTGGAGCCAGCACCAAAAACAGCTGTTCAGCCCACCCTGGCAGGCGACAGCTGCAAAGGCTAACTGCCAACATGGTAGCCCGAGATGCTCGATGCTCATGCGTAAGTAGGTCGTAAAGGAGTCCGCCAACAGTGTCCACTTCCACGATCCACTTCCAACAAATAAATTTCCGGACGGGTTGTAACGTTTGTCTTGTACACGAGTAAAACGAAACCCCTGTCACCTATGCGGTCGAGCTCGAACACAGTTCCCGGTCCTTTCAGTTCGAGGTTCTGGATGTGTGTCAATTTAGGTATGTAGAGGTGGCCTACACGTATTTTGCGCGCTTCGAATAATTGTAAGTCCAGCTCGTGTGCATCCCATCGGTCGACAGGTAAAAACGCTTCATGTCGTCCGGCATAAAACGAATTCTTGTATTCCCAAGCCCTTAAATCTGCCACTGTGCATGGTCCGTTGTCATCTGATGTCACGTTGCTCACTCGCGGCAGTTCGTTCAGTTTGTTCTTCAGTCCAAACGTCAGTTGCTCCAGGTGCAACGACGTATCATTACGACGGTTTCCGATCTTACGGCTGGCCATTTTCGATGAAATATGGTGCTGAGATGAGACACAGTGGAAAAAGCGTCTGTTGCACACTTCAGCTTGCTAAATAATGGTTTCAACGCATGCCTGACTTTAACTTATTAATTATTCCTATGGATGGTTTCCAATGTGTGCTGAGATGTGTTTTCAATTCACACTGTCATTATCTAATGTCGTCTAGTAGGCAAACAGAGATTTGCCGTGTTTCTCATGTTTTCAATTTAGTGTTTCGTGTTCCGTGTGCCGGCCTCGCATTCGCCCGTTACACACAGTGTTTGAAAGTGTATGCTCGACGTTAATTCGACGTCTTTCGGCGTTGAAAACACCACAGGCGGGCGGCCTGCCCCACGGACAGAATTCGGGGGCAGCCTGTTACCTCCGCTCGATCAGTTACCGAATACACGAAAGAAAGTCGCGCGAGTGATTTGTGTTTGCTGTGCACATCCTGCCAGCTTACCAACGCGCGTGTGCTGAGTCATCTCCAGCATCCAGGACTGCCTGAGATGCGTGCAAGTGGCCATCGCGAGAGTGTGGAGAGTGTTTCGTGCGCGTGGATGTCTGCCGGTCTGGCGGGGAGGCAGTGTGCTGTACTTGTTGTTTCACACGCTTCTTCTGCTAGACGATAACTTCTGGATGCTGAATGCGCGGTACGTCCAGGTGCATACGTTGGGTGAGTAGTTCGCATTCCGCTAACGATGACGGTAATAACATCAACCAACGTGTTCCGGACACCAACGATGTGCTGATTTATACTCACGGTGATGTTTTTTTTTTTTTTGCTCCGTCGCAGGAACGCACAGGAATCGGAACATCTAGCCGTCGTTTGACGCATTACGAAACAAGGATTTGGGCATCGGTAAGAGCGCACATACCGTTCACTTTCGCAATTTAGCCAAAATACTGCCACACGTTTCTTAACTACTGTCCGTTTGTTGCAGCTCCCGATCCCGCCACTCGTCCGGGAAGTGGTACCGCGGAATCATATAGTGCTGGAACGCTCTCCTGAAGACACCGGTGTTGAAACGCGGTTGAATTTTTGACCGACCAACTGACAGACCGTTGGGAGCTCTATAAATTTCGCAACATTGTCCCCCCAAGTGCGCCACGGTTAAATATGTTTTGTTAGGCGATAATAAACACCTCAATGCAAAATTCGCTCTTCGTGATGACGCAACCTCTCTTTAGCGACTTTATAAACCCGATCTTCGTGATGACACACCTCTCTTTCGCGATTGTACAAACCGTGGCTTCACTTCCCATCTTCTGTCAGTTGCTTCGTGGGTGTGTGTTTGTTGTTTGTTTGTTTGCTGTTTTTCACTTTCTCTATATTCTGTATTCGACTCTTGCCATGCAGTTTCTACTAAGCTGATACATCTAAGACTGCTAATTTGTGCGCGGGTCTAACGTAAGTTCCACTGCTCGTTTGTACCGTGGCTTGCCTAACTTGACTGGTTCGAACCACTTGGTTTGTCGGGTAAGTGTGGGTAAGTATTCTGCTAATCATTTCTTCCAGAATAAATCTGCTGAATGCTGCGCCATTCGCCACGACGACCGGATTGTAGCAGGGCTATCACAGAAAACTGCCGGTGGTTTGCTTCCATCAGAGCTCCCAAGGAGGAGAGTGATTAGATGTTATAGGGTCAGCCAGTTCGTCGTTCAGGGGCACGTAGGTAAGTGGTCTCGAATTAAGGATGAGTTCGATCTCCGTGAACGTTGACAGCATTACTTCATCCGTAGGGCGCTTGGTGAACACGAACTGATTCAGTGCCTTCTTCACGGAACGTACCAAACGCTCCCAGCAGCCGCCAAAGTGAGGCGCCCCAGGCGGGTTAAATGTCCACTTCATCCGCGGTCCGCAGAGCTCGGTCATCAGAACGTCGTGATCAACCTCTTCCAAAGCTTCCTTCAACTCACGAGAGGCATGTTGCTCCCGAATAATGAGATCGGTTCCGTAGTCTCGCCGAGGAAGGATGATCGGGTTCCGTGAATTATTCCGTGGGAACGGACAAACATTAGCATACACAAACAAAAACCATCCAAAGTCAGCTCCAATCAAACAAGTCGTATCGCCGACCGCCGACTGTTCCCTGCTCAAGACGAACTTTTCACAGTGTAGCAACGGAGAAGAAAAGCCGATGCGATTTTTGCGGATGCGTGCGGGGAAGCGTGGAAAAACGACGGTACACATTGGTATGGTAAGAACTTCAAGAACAGTTTTCCTTTTCATCCACACCAATAAACCGGGCCCGGTCTGCCGGGAGACTGGTGAAGAAGCTTGGATAAATAAACAACGGCACGGCACGGCACGGCACGGCACGGCACACACACACACACACACACACACACACACACACACACACACACACACACACACACACACACACACACACACACACACACACACACACACACACACACACACACACACACACACATGTACTTTTTTCTATTTCACATGTATTTTTTCCTATTTGTTTCGATTTTTTTTAACATGTAAATGTCGATGGATTCGCCACATTCCCTGGTGTGGGGTAGGGCAAACAATACGAGCTCGCTTCAACTTTTGCTGTCTTGGCGAAGCATGAGAATTTTTATGGCCCTCTCCAAGAAAAACCTTTCAAACAAATGGTGGTAAACTGACCTCGATAGCGCTAGACGGGTGATCGATTCAACGATCGAAACCCCAAAAAACCAGCACCACAGTCCCCCCCCCCCCCCCCCTTCCGAAACGATCGATAAATTTCGATCGATTTTCCACACCAACGCCGAGAGACGTTTTCCGAAACATAATTCAAATAAATAATATCGCTGTGTCTGGCTAGTGGATCGAAACTCTACGGCCAGAGTCAAAGCAATGGGAAAGCGAACAGGCAGTAAGGTAAGAGATTATCGACCAGCACCTTTCACTGGTCTCCTTTGCCTTCCGTACTCCTCCCTTGGGGGAGTACTCCCCAAATCACTCATCGCCACTGGCTTATGTTTTGTGGACATGGAGAGCGAGAAAAAAGCCAGCAGCAGCAATAGCGAGAGGAGAAAAGAAAGAGCGAAAGAATTTTAAGCGAGATTTTGATTATTACTATGCTGCCTGCCCGAGCTATTCTTCTGCTCGGGAGATGGAGTGTATCACGGAACCGGATTTATGCGGATGCAGACCAATAAAGCAGGTGAAGGCGAACGTTGAAGGGAACCGAATCACGAAACAGCCTCCCATTTGCAAAGGCCCCAACGGAAACCGCCCCGCGGGGAAGGAGGAGATCCATTAGACTGTGACGGCAGCGGAAGGTGAAATTGATTCTTGAAAAACTCGAACGGAAAACCGAATTTCTTTCCTTCCTCGTATTTTTCACCATCCAATCTGGGGTCGGGTGAACAGGAAAGGGACGCATTTGGAGGGAGCGAGGACAACCGGAGAGAAGTTTGCGATTGCGATCCGCTTATTTTTAGCCCACCACTAAGAAGGTACGTCTGGCCCGTGCCTTGCCGTGTGTGTTCCTGTTGCCTACCGTGTACGCGAATTTATTACAGCGCCCCGTAACCGTAAGGCCCTGGCGTCTTTTAGCAGGCGTCGTCGTTCTTTTTTTTTCCTGATGAGATTCTTCGGGATAAGTTGAAGGGAAGGGAAAGGATTTGCTAAGGTAGGGTCTGCTATTAGTTTCGGAAGGGACAGTTAGGTGAAATTTGGTGAAAGTTTCAGCGCGATTGTGGACTAAATAAATATGGTAAAAATACATTTTGTACTGTCTGGTGATGGTGTTACAATACGTTCCATTGAGAGTAAAGTTTTGTGGATGAAAAAAAAAACTGGGAAGCTTTCTTTGTAGACAACAATTAATATTTCAAAAAGTCCTGATCATGTAAGTATCACAAAAGACAGTAAATGTCGTGGAACACTGTTTCTTCCTGCAGTAAATATTGTTACTCGTAAGAGTTCGACTATTTTTTCAAATAGCCAGAGGAAAATTTCTAGAACTAGTTTTTCCATCTTCATAAACTACATTATCATGTTCATCCACCTTATTCACTTGATATATTGAACCTCATGAGCAAGAGTAGCAAGTTCATGCCAATTGTATTGTACCGGCACCAGTGATGGCACCGACGTACGCGTTGTACAAACAACCAGACCACGCCCATTGCCACTCCCTTTGCCACCGCCGCCGTCGTTTTTAGTCCCCCGTGGGGGTAGTTGCGAAAAAATCACGAATTTTCGACACTGCCGCATAGACGCACGCCCATACAAAGCTGGCCGCGTTGATCGGGCCCTTCGCAGGCGGCGAGCAGTACTGGCAGCTGTGCGCGCTGTACAAGCCATCATTCCCACTGGCGCACCTTTTCCCAGCATCGCGAATCACCGGCGTCGTTGTTAGTTTCGCCTCACAGTAGTGCGCCAAACACGCGCGTACCCGGCACTGCACTATAAACGCACCGCATTCATACTGGCCCGGCAACGCGGTCGCTTCTCGCACAATGTCTGAATATCGAACGGTGCAAGGTAATGATTTGTGTGAGTGTAAATAAACAAATGATGTGTGTGTGTATGTGTGTGTGTGGGTGATGTGTAAGTTGTGCTCGTTGCGCAGTGCTGTCTGTCGGCACTGTGTATTGCCCAGGTGCCCATATACTGCTACGGGTAAACCCAGTCAAGGAACCCGCTTCTGGGTTGGGGGTGGTTGGTGAAGTGTGTGAAGCAATTTTATTCGATCCTTCGATACAATCGCAAAACTGTGTACAATTATCAGACCAAACCATGTGTGTTGTGTTGTTCACGGGCAAAGCTGGTCCCTGGAAAGCGGAATGGGAATGCGAATGGAAGGAAACCAAAGCTAGCTTTAGATAGAAATAAAACTACATTTCTATGTAATTGAAACAGTGGCCGTGCAGTGGCTATTTATTGATTATTTTAAATGCGTAATGGTCTATCGTAATGGTAAAGTAATCCTCCGTAATGGCCACCTCGTTCTCGTTCTCGTTGGTCGTTGGCTATTTATGTGCCGAGCGCATGCGTCGTACCGTGGTCCAAAATCTAGCCGGATCTAGCACATTGAGCGGGTGCTGCGCTCGTTGGTATACCGGCGCGCTCTTCGCTCCTAGCATTTCGTCATAGTCCAACAGCAAATGTGGAGCCAGCACCAAAAACAGCTGTTCAGCCCACCCTGGCAGGCGACAGCTGGCAAAGGCTAACTGCCAACATGGTAGCCCGAGATGCTCGATGCTCATGCGTAAGTAGGTCGTAAAGGAGTCCGCCAACAGTGTCCACTTCCACGATCCCACTTCCAACAAATAAATTTCCGGACGGGTTGTAACGTTTGTCTTGTACACGAGTAAAACGAAACCCCTGTCACCTATGCGGTCGAGCTCGAACACAGTTCCCGGTCCTTTCAGTTCGAGGTTCTGGATGTGTGTCAATTTAGGTATGTAGAGGTGGCCTACACGTAATTTTGCGCGCTTCGAATAATTGTAAGTCCAGCTCGTGTGCATCCCATCGGTCGACAGGTAAAAACGCTTCATGTCGTCCGGCATAAAAACGAAATTCTTGTACTCCCAAACCCTTAAATCTGCCGCTGTGCATGGTCCGTTGTCATCTGATGTCACGTTGCTCACTCGCGGCAGTTCGTTCAGTTTGTTCTTCAGTTCACACGTCAGTTGTTCCAGGTGCAACGACGTATCATTACGACGGTTTCCAATCTTACGGCTGGCCATTTTCGATGAAATATGGTGCTGAGATGAGACACAGTGGAAAAAACGTCTGTTGCACACTTCAGCTTGCTAAATAATGGTTTCAACGCATGCCTGACTTTTACTTATTAATTATTCCTATGGATGGTTTCCAATGTGTGCTGAGATGTGTTTTCAATTCACACTGTCATTATCTAATGTCGTCTAGTAGGCAAACAGAGATTTGCCGTGTTTCTCATGTTTTCAATTTAGTGTTTCGTGTTCCGTGTGCCGGCCTCGCATTCGCCCGTTACACACAGTGTTTGAAAGTGTATGCTCGACGTTAATTCGACGTCTTTCGGCGTTGAAAACACCACAGGCGGGCGGCCTGCCCCCCGGACAGAATTCGGGGGCAGCCTGTTACCTCCGCTCGATCCAGTTACCGAATACACGAAAGAAAGCTCGCGCGAGTGATTTGTGTTTGCTGTGCACATCCTGCCAGGCTTACCAACGCGCGTGTGCTGAGTCTCTCCAGCATCCAGGACTGCCTGAGATGCGTGCAAGTGGCCATCGCGAGAGTGTGGAGAGTGTTTCGTGCGCGTGGATGTCTGCCGGTCTGGCGGGGAGGCAGTGTGCCTTTACTTGTTATTTCACACGCTCTTCTGCTAGACGATACTTCTGGATGGTGAATGCGCGGTACGTCCAGTGCATACGTTGGGTGAGTAGTTTCGCATTCCGCTAACGATGACGGTAATAACATCAACCAAAGTGTTCCGGACACCAACGGATGTGCTTGATTATACTCACGGTGATGTTTTTTTTTGCTCCGTCGCAGGAACGCACAGGAACGGAACATCTAGCCGTCGTTTGACGATGTACGAAACAAGGATTTGGGCATCGGGTAAGAGCGCACATACCGTTCACTTTCGCAAATTCAGCCAAATACTGCCACACGTTCTTAACTACTGTCCGTTTGTTGCAGCTCCCGATCCCGCCACTCGTCCGGGAAGTGGTCCGGGAATCAATATAGTGCTGGAACGCTCTCCTGAAGACACCGGTGTTGAAACGCGGTTGAATTTTTGACCGACCCAACTGACAGACCGTTGGGAGCCCTATCAAGTTTCCAACATTGTCCCCCCAAGTGCGCCACGGTTAAATATGTTTGTTAGGCGATAATAAACACCTCAATGCAAAATTCGCTCTTCGTGATGACGCAACCTCTCTTTAGCGACTTTATAAACCCGATCTTCGTGATGACACACCTCTCTTTCGCGATTGTACAAACCGTGGCTTCACTTCCCATCTTCTGTCAGTTGCTTCGTGGGTGTGTGTTTGTTTGTTTGTTTGTTTGCAGTTTTTCACTTTCTCTATATTCTGTATTCGACTCTTGCCATGCGGTTTTCTACTAAGCTGATACATCTAAGACTGCTAATTTGTGCGCGGTTCTAACGTAAGTTCCACTGCTCGTTTGTACCGTGGCTTGCCTAACTTGACTGGTTCGAACCACTTGGTTCGTCGGGTAAGTGTGGGTAAGTATTCTGCTAACCATTTCTTCCAGAATAAATCTGCTGAATGCTGCGCCATTCGCCACGACGACCGGATTGTAGCAGGGCTATCACAGAAAACTGCCGGTGGTTTGCTTCCATCAGAGCTCCCAAGGAGGAGAGTGATTAGATGTTATAGGGTCAGCCAGTTCGTCGTTCAGGGGCACGTAGGTAAGTGGTCTCGAATTAAGGATGAGTTCGATCTCCGTGAACGTTGACAGCATTACTTCATCCGTAGGGCGCTTGGTGAACACGAACTGATTCAGTGCCTTCTTCACGGAACGTACCAAACGCTCCCAGCAGCCGCCAAGCTCGGTCATCAGAACGTCGTGATCAACCTCTTCCAAAGCTTCCTTCAACTCACGAGAGGCATGTTGCTCCCGAATAATGAGATCGGTTCCGTAGTCTCGCCGAGGAAGGATGATCGGGTTCCGTGAATTATTCCGTGGGAACGGACAAACATTAGCATACACAAACAAAAACCATCCAAAGTCAGCTCCAATCAAACAAGTCGTATCGCCGACCGCCGACTGTTCCCTGCTCAAGACGAACTTTTCACAGTGTAGCAACGGAGAAGAAAAGCCGATGCGATTTTTGCGGATGCGTGCGGGGAAGCGTGGAAAAACGACGGTACACATTGGTATGGTAAGAACTTCAAGAACAGTTTTCCTTTTCATCCACACCAATAAACCGGGCCCGGTCTGCCGGAGACTGGCGAAGAAGCTTGGATAAATAAACAACGGCACGGCACGGCACATACACACACACACACACACACAAACACACACACACACACACACACACACACACACACACACACACACACACACACACACACACACACACACATGTACTTTTTTCTATTTCACATGTATTTTTTCCTATTTGTTTCGATTTTTTTAACATGTAAATGTCGATGGATTCGCCACATTCCCTGGTGTGGGGTAGGGCAAACAATACGAGCTCGCTTCAACTTTTGCTGTCTTGGCGAAGCATGAGAATTTTTATGGCCCTCTCCAAGAAAAACCTTTCAAACAAATGGTGGTAAACTGACCTCGATAGCGCTAGACGGGTGATCGATTCAACGATCGAAACCCCAAAAAACCAGCACCACAGTCCCCCCCCCCCCCTTCCGAAACGATCGATAAATTTCCATCGATTTTCCACACCAACGCTGAGAGACGTTTTCCGAAACATAATTCAAATAAATAATATCGCTGTGTCTGGCTAGTGGATCGAAACTCTACGGCCAGAGTCAAAGCAATGGGAAAGCGAACAGGCAGTAAGGTAAGAGATTATCGACCAGCACCTTTCACTGGTCTCCTTTGCCTTCCGTACTCCTCCCTTGGGGGAGTACTCCCCAAATCACTCATCGCCACTGGCTTATGTTTTGTGGACATGGGGAGCGCGAAAAAAAGCCAGCAGCAGCAATAGCGAGAGGAGAAAAGAGAGAGCGAAAGAATTTTAAGCGAGATTTTGATTATTACTATGCTGCCTGCCCGAGCTATTCTTCTGCTCGGGAGATGGAGTGTATCACGGAACCGGATTTATGCGGATGCAGACCAATACAGCAGGTGAAGGCGAACGTTGAAGGGAACCGAATCACGAAACAGCCTCCCATTTGCAAAGGCCCCAACGGAAACCGCCCCGCGGGGAAGGAGGAGATCCATTAGACTGTGACGGCAGCGGAAGGTGAAATTGATTCTTGAAAAACTCGAACGGAAACCGAATTTCTTTCCTTCCTCGTATTTTTCACCATCCAATCTGGGGCCGGGTGAACAGGAAAGGGACGCATTTGGAGGGAGTGAGGACAACCGGAGAGAAGTTTGCGATTGCGATCCGCTTATTTTTAGCCCACCACTAAGAAGGTTCTCCCGCAACGACGACTGCCTGACCCGTCTGGCCCGTGCCTTGCCGTGTGTGTTCCTGTTGCCTACCGTGTACGCGAATTTATTACAGCGCCCCGTAACCGTAAGGCCCTGGCGTCTTTTAGCAGGCGTCGTCGTTCTTTTTTTTTCCTGATGAGATTCTTCGGGATAAGTTGAAGGGAAGGGAAAGGATTTGCTAAGGTAGGGTCTGCTATTAGTTTCGGAAGGGACAGTTAGGTGAAATTTGGTGAAAGTTTCAGCGCGATTGTGGACTAAATAAATATGGTAAAAATACATTTTGTACTGTCTGGTGATGGTGTTACAATACGTTCCATTGAGAGTAAAGTTTTGTGGATGAAAAAAAAAACTGGGAAGCTTTCTTTGTAGACAACAATTAATATTTCAAAAAGTCCTGATCATGTGAGTATCACAAAAGACAGTAAATGTCGTGGAACACTGTTTTCTTCCTGCAGTAAATATTGTTACTCGTAAGAGTTCGACTATTTTTTTCAAATAGCCAGAGGAAAATTTCTAGAACTAGTTTTTCCATCTTCATAAACTACATTATCATGTTCATCCACCTTATTCACTTGATATATTGAACCTCATGAGCAAGAGTAGCAAGTTCATGCCAATAATTCATTCATTCACCGGTCGAGAACGATGAGCGGTTCTGTAATTTGGTGGTGATGGACGATCTTTCGAAGTTCTTCCGACGTATCTTTCTCGGGATCGACGCGTGCAGGCCACGCATTTTCCGGTTCCCAGAGAAACGGCGGTCCCCTAAACCATCGCCCTTGTGCCGATAGGTCCGGCGTCTTAGCCCATTTCGTCCCATCGTCAGCCACGTTCATCTTCGTTGGTATCCAGCGCCATTGACTAGGATCAGTGCTTTCAAGCAGCTCACCTACGCGAAACGCCACGAACTGATTATATCGTCTGTGGTCCGAATGTAGCCAGCTGAGCACATTTTGGAAAGCTTTTGGAAACTTTCGTTTTGTTTTTTTTTTTTTATGTGGAGTTTCTGTTTTCCAGTCGCTTAAGCATAATGTGTGGCCAACCTTTTACCCGACGTTTAATGCGTGCGCGCCTTTTCGCCTCGAGGACGCGTTTATTTAGACCAACGACGACGGTAAACTATGTCGTCGCCTATGAACATGCACATTGTAATATTATTGTACCGGCACCAGTGATGGCACCGACGTACGCGTTGTACAAACAACCAGACCACGCCCATTGCCACTCCTTTTGCCACCGCCGCCGTCGGTTTTAGTCCCCCGTGGGGGTAGTTGCGAAAAAATCACGAATTTTCAGCACTGCCGCATAGACGCACGCCCATACAAAGCTGGCCGCGTTGATCGGGCCCTTCTCAGGCGGCGAGCAGTACTGGCAGCTGTGCGCGCTGTACAAGCCATCATTCCCACTGGCGCACCATTTCCCAGCATCGCGAATCACCGGCGTCGTTGTTAGTTTCGCCTCACAGTAGTGCGCCAAACACGCGCGTACCCAGCACTGCACTATAAACGCACCGCATTCATACTGGCCCGGCAACGCGGTCGCTTCTCGCACAATGTCTGAATATCGAACGGTGCAAGGTAATGATTTGTGTGGGTGTAAATAAACAAATGATGTGTGTGTATGTGTGTGTGTGCGTGATGTGTAAGTTGTGTTCGTTGCGCAGTGCTGTCTGTCCGGCACTGCGTATTGCCCAGGTGCCCATATACTACTACGAGTAAAACCCAGTCAAGGAACCCGCTTCTGGGTTGGGGGTGGTTGGTAAAGTTTGTGAAGCAATTTTATTCGATCCTTCGATACAATCGCAAAACTGTGTACAATTATCAGACCAAACCATGTGTGTTGTGTTGTTCACGGGCAAAGCTGGTCCCTGGAAAGCGGAATGGGAATGCGAATGGAAGGAAACCAAAGCTAGCTTTAGATAGAAATAAAACTACATTTCTATGTAATTGAAACAGTGGCCGTGCAGTGGCTATTTATTGATTATTTTAAATGCGTAATGGTCTATCGTAATGGTAAAGTAATCCTCCGTAATGGCCACCTCGTTCTCGTTCTCGTTGGTCGTTGGCTATTTATGTGCCGAGCGCATGCGTCGTACCGTGGTCCAAAATCTAGCCGGATCTAGCACATTGAGCGGGTGCTGCGCTCGTTGGTATACCGGCGCGCTCTTCGCTCCTAGCATTTCGTCATAGTCCAATAGCAAATGTGGAGCCAGCACCAAAAACAGCTGTTCAGCCCACCCTGGCAGGCGACAGCTGGCAAAGGCTAACTGCCAACATGGTAGCCCGAGATGCTCGATGCTCATGCGTAAGTAGGTCGTAAAGGAGTCCGCCAACAGTGTCCACTTCCACGATCCCACTTCCAACAAATAAATTTCCGGACGGGTTGTAACGTTTGTCTTGTACACGAGTAAAACGAAACCCCTGTCACCTATGCGGTCGAGCTCGAACACAGTTCCCGGTCCTTTCAGTTCGAGGTTCTGGATGTGTGTCAATTTAGGTATGTAGAGGTGGCCTACACGTAATTTTGCGCGCTTCGAATAATTGTAAGTCCAGCTCGTGTGCATCCCATCGGTCGACATGTAAAAACGCTTCATATCGTCCGGCATAAAAACGAAGTTCTTGTATTCCCAAGCCCTTAAATCTGCCACTGTGCACGGTCCGTTGTCATCTGATGTCACGTTGCTCACTCGCGGCAGTTCGTTCAGTTTATTCTTCAGTCCAAACGTCAGTTGCTCCAGGTGCAACGACGTATCATTACGACGGTTTCCGATCTTACGGCTGGCCATTTTCGATGAAATATGGTGCTGAGATGAGACACAGTGGAAAAAGCGTCTGTTGCACACTTCAGCTTGCTAAATAATGTTTTCAACGCATGCCTGACTTTAACTTATTAATTATTCCTATGGATGGTTTCCAATGTGTGCTGAGATGTGTTTTCAATTCACACTGTCATTATCTAATGTCGTCTAGTAGGCAAACAGAGATTTGCCGTGTTTCTCATGTTTTCAATTTAGTGTTTCGTGTTCCGTGTGCCGGCCTCGCATTCGCCCGTTACACACAGTGTTTGAAAGTGTATGCTCGACGTTAATTCGACGTCTTTCGGCGTTGAAAACACCACAGGCGGGCGGCCTGCCCCACGGACAGAATTCGGGGGCAGCCTGTTACCTCCGCTCGATCCAGTTACCGAATACACGAAAGAAAGCTCGCGCGAGTGATTTGTGTTTGCTGTGCACATCCTGCCAGGCTTACCAACGCGCGTGTGCTGAGTCTCTCCAGCATCCAGGACTGCCTGAGATGCGTGCAAGTGGCCATCGCGAGAGTGTGGAGAGTGTTTCGTGCGCGTGGATGTCTGCCGGTCTGGCGGGGAGGCAGTGTGCTGTACTTGTTGTTTCACACGCTCTTCTGCTAGACGATACTTCTGGATGCTGAATGCGCGGTACGTCCAGTGCATACGTTGGGTGAGTAGTTTCGCATTCCGCTAACGATGACGGTAATAACATCAACCAACGTGTTCCGGACACCAACGGATGTGCTTGATTATACTCACGGTGATGTTTTTTTTTTTTTTGCTCCGTCGCAGGAACGCACAGGAACGGAACATCTAGCCGTCGTTTGACGATGTACGAAACAAGGATTTGGGCATCGGGTAAGAGCGCACATACCGTTCACTTTCGCAAATTTAGCCAAATACTGCCACACGTTCTTAACTACTGTCCGTTTGTTGCAGCTCCCGATCCCGCCACTCGTCCGGGAAGTGGTCCGGGAATCAATATAGTGCTGGAACGCTCTCCTGAAGACACCGGTGTTGAAACGCGGTTGAATTTTTGACCGACCCAACTGACAGACCGTTGGGAGCTCTATAAATTTTCCAACATTGTCCCCCCAAGTGCGCCACGGTTAAATATGTTTGTTAGGCGATAATAAACACCTCAATGCAAAATTCGCTCTTCGTGATGACGCAACCTCTCTTTAGCGACTTTATAAACCCGATCTTCGTGATGACACACCTCTCTTTCGCGATTGTACAAACCGTGGCTTCACTTCCCATCTTCTGTCAGTTGCTTCGTGGGTGTGTGTTTGTTTGTTTGTTTGTTTGCTGTTTTTCACTTTCTCTATATTCTGTATTCGACTCTTGCCATGCAGTTTTCTACTAAGCTGATACATCTAAGACTGCTAATTTGTGCGCGGGTCTAACGTAAGTTCCACTGCTCGTTTGTACCGTGGCTTGCCTAACTTGACTGGTTCGAACCACTTGGTTTGTCGGGTAAGTGTGGGTAAGTATTCTGCTAATCATTTCTTCCGGAATAAATCTGCTGAATGCTGCGCCATTCGCCACGACGACCGGATTGTAGCAGGGCTATCACAGAAAACTGCCGGTGGTTTGCTTCCATCAGAGCTCCCAAGGAGGAGAGTGATTAGATGTTATAGGGTCAGCCAGTTCGTCGTTCAGGGGCACGTAGGTAAGTGGTCTCGAATTAAGGATGAGTTCGATCTCCGTGAACGTTGACAGCATTACTTCATCCGTAGGGCGCTTGGTGAACACGAACTGATTCAGTGCCTTCTTCACGGAACGTACCAAACGCTCCCAGCAGCCGCCAAAGTGAGGCGCCCCAGGCGGGTTAAATGTCCACTTCATCCGCGGTCCGCAGAGCTCGGTCATCAGAACGTCGTGATCAACCTCTTCCAAAGCTTCCTTCAACTCACGAGAGGCATGTTGCTCCCGAATAATGAGATCGGTTCCGTAGTCTCGCCGAGGAAGGATGATCGGGTTCCGTGAATTATTCCGTGGGAACGGACAAACATTAGCATACACAAACAAAAACCATCCAAAGTCAGCTCCAATCAAACAAGTCGTATCGCCGACCGCCGACTGTTCCCTGCTCAAGACGAACTTTTCACAGTGTAGCAACGGAGAAGAAAAGCCGATGCGATTTTTGCGGATGCGTGCGGGGAAGCGTGGAAAAACGACGGTACACATTGGTATGGTAAGAACTTCAAGAACAGTTTTCCTTTTCATCCACACCAATAAACCGGGCCCGGTCTGCCGGAGACTGGTGAAGAAGCTTGGATAAATAAACAACGGCACGGCACGGCACGGCACGGCACGGCACACACACACACACACACACACACACACACACACACACACACACACACACACACACACACACACACACACACACACACACACACACACACACACACATGTACTTTTTTCTATTTCACATGTATTTTTTCCTATTTGTTTCGATTTTTTTTAACATGTAAATGTCGATGGATTCGCCACATTCCCTGGTGTGGGGTAGGGCAAACAATACGAGCTCGCTTCAACTTTTGCTGTCTTGGCGAAGCATGAGAATTTTTATGGCCCTCTCCAAGAAAAACCTTTCAAACAAATGGTGGTAAACTGACCTCGATAGCGCTAGACGGGTGATCGATTCAACGATCGAAACCCCAAAAAACCAGCACCACAGTCCCCCCCCCCCCCCCCCCTTCCGAAACGATCGATAAATTTCGATCGATTTTCCACACCAACGCCGAGAGACGTTTTCCGAAACATAATTCAAATAAATAATATCGCTGTGTCTGGCTAGTGGATCGAAACTCTACGGCCAGAGTCAAAGCAATGGGAAAGCGAACAGGCAGTAAGGTAAGAGATTATCGACCAGCACCTTTCACTGGTCTCCTTTGCCTTCCGTACTCCTCCCTTGGGGGAGTACTCCCCAAATCACTCATCGCCACTGGCTTATGTTTTGTGGACATGGAGAGCGAGAAAAAAGCCAGCAGCAGCAATAGCGAGAGGAGAAAAGAAAGAGCGAAAGAATTTTAAGCGAGATTTTGATTATTACTATGCTGCCTGCCCGAGCTATTCTTCTGCTCGGGAGATGGAGTGTATCACGGAACCGGATTTATGCGGATGCAGACCAATAAAGCAGGTGAAGGCGAACGTTGAAGGGAACCGAATCACGAAACAGCCTCCCATTTGCAAAGGCCCCAACGGAAACCGCCCCGCGGGGAAGGAGGAGATCCATTAGACTGTGACGGCAGCGGAAGGTGAAATTGATTCTTGAAAAACTCGAACGGAAACCGAATTTCTTTCCTTCCTCGTATTTTTCACCATCCAATCTGGGGTCGGGTGAACAGGAAAGGGACGCATTTGGAGGGAGCGAGGACAACCGGAGAGAAGTTTGCGATTGCGATCCGCTTATTTTTAGCCCACCACTAAGAAGGTACGTCTGGCCCGTGCCTTGCCGTGTGTGTTCCTGTTGCCTACCGTGTACGCGAATTTATTACAGCGCCCCGTAACCGTAAGGCCCTGGCGTCTTTTAGCAGGCGTCGTCGTTCTTTTTTTTTCCTGATGAGATTCTTCGGGATAAGTTGAAGGGAAGGGAAAGGATTTGCTAAGGTAGGGTCTGCTATTAGTTTCGGAAGGGACAGTTAGGTGAAATTTGGTGAAAGTTTCAGCGCGATTGTGGACTAAATAAATATGGTAAAAATACATTTTGTACTGTCTGGTGATGGTGTTACAATACGTTCCATTGAGAGTAAAGTTTTGTGGATGAAAAAAAAAACTGGGAAGCTTTCTTTGTAGACAACAATTAATATTTCAAAAAGTCCTGATCATGTAAGTATCACAAAAGACAGTAAATGTCGTGGAACACTGTTTTCTTCCTGCAGTAAATATTGTTACTCGTAAGAGTTCGACTATTTTTTTCAAATAGCCAGAGGAAAATTTCTAGAACTAGTTTTTCCATCTTCATAAACTACATTATCATGTTCATCCACCTTATTCACTTGATATATTGAACCTCATGAGCAAGAGTAGCAAGTTCATGCCAATTGTATTGTACCGGCACCAGTGATGGCACCGACGTACGCGTTGTACAAACAACCAGACCACGCCCATTGCCACTCCCTTTGCCACCGCCGCCGTCGTTTTTAGTCCCCCGTGGGGGTAGTTGCGAAAAAATCACGAATTTTCGACACTGCCGCATAGACGCACGCCCATACAAAGCTGGCCGCGTTGATCGGGCCCTTCGCAGGCGGCGAGCAGTACTGGCAGCTGTGCGCGCTGTACAAGCCATCATTCCCACTGGCGCACCTTTTCCCAGCATCGCGAATCACCGGCGTCGTTGTTAGTTTCGCCTCACAGTAGTGCGCCAAACACGCGCGTACCCGGCACTGCACTATAAACGCACCGCATTCATACTGGCCCGGCAACGCGGTCGCTTCTCGCACAATGTCTGAATATCGAACGGTGCAAGGTAATGATTTGTGTGAGTGTAAATAAACAAATGATGTGTGTGTGTATGTGTGTGTGTGGGTGATGTGTAAGTTGTGCTCGTTGCGCAGTGCTGTCTGTCGGGCACTGTGTATTGCCCAGGTGCCCATATACTGCTACGGGTAAAACCCAGTCAAGGAACCCGCTTCTGGGTTGGGGGTGGTTGGTGAAGTGTGTGAAGCAATTTTATTCGATCCTTCGATACAATCGCAAAACTGTGTACAATTATCAGACCAAACCATGTGTGTTGTGTTGTTCACGGGCAAAGCTGGTCCCTGGAAAGCGGAATGGGAATGCGAATGGAAGGAAACCAAAGCTAGCTTTAGATAGAAATAAAACTACATTTCTATGTAATTGAAACAGTGGCCGTGCAGTGGCTATTTATTGATTATTTTAAATGCGTAATGGTCTATCGTAATGGTAAAGTAATCCTCCGTAATGGCCACCTCGTTCTCGTTCTCGTTGGTCGTTGGCTATTTATGTGCCGAGCGCATGCGTCGTACCGTGGTCCAAAATCTAGCCGGATCTAGCACATTGAGCGGGTGCTGCGCTCGTTGGTATACCGGCGCGCTCTTCGCTGCTAGCATTTCGTCATAGTCCAATAGCAAATGTGGAGCCAGCACCAAAAACAGCTGTTCAGCCCACCCTGGCAGGCGACAGCTGGCAAAGGCTAACTGCCAACATGGTAGCCCGAGATGCTCGATGCTCATGCGTAAGTAGGTCGTAAAGGAGTCCGCCAACAGTGTCCACTTCCACGATCCCACTTCCAACAAATAAATTTCCGGACGGGTTGTAACGTTTGTCTTGTACACGAGTAAAACGAAACCCCTGTCACCTATGCGGTCGAGCTCGAACACAGTTCCCGGTCCTTTCAGTTCGAGGTTCTGGATGTGTGTCAATTTAGGTATGTAGAGGTGGCCTACACGTAATTTTGCGCGCTTCGAATAATTGTAAGTCCAGCTCGTGTGCATCCCATCGGTCGACATGTAAAAACGCTTCATATCGTCCGGCATAAAAACGAAGTTCTTGTATTCCCAAGCCCTTAAATCTGCCACTGTGCACGGTCCGTTGTCATCTGATGTCACGTTGCTCACTCGCGGCAGTTCGTTCAGTTTATTCTTCAGTCCAAACGTCAGTTGCTCCAGGTGCAACGACGTATCATTACGACGGTTTCCGATCTTACGGCTGGCCATTTTCGATGAAATATGGTGCTGAGATGAGACACAGTGGAAAAAGCGTCTGTTGCACACTTCAGCTTGCTAAATAATGTTTTCAACGCATGCCTGACTTTAACTTATTAATTATTCCTATGGATGGTTTCCAATGTGTGCTGAGATGTGTTTTCAATTCACACTGTCATTATCTAATGTCGTCTAGTAGGCAAACAGAGATTTGCCGTGTTTCTCATGTTTTCAATTTAGTGTTTCGTGTTCCGTGTGCCGGCCTCGCATTCGCCCGTTACACACAGTGTTTGAAAGTGTATGCTCGACGTTAATTCGACGTCTTTCGGCGTTGAAAACACCACAGGCGGGCGGCCTGCCCCACGGACAGAATTCGGGGGCAGCCTGTTACCTCCGCTCGATCCAGTTACCGAATACACGAAAGAAAGCTCGCGCGAGTGATTTGTGTTTGCTGTGCACATCCTGCCAGGCTTACCAACGCGCGTGTGCTGAGTCTCTCCAGCATCCAGGACTGCCTGAGATGCGTGCAAGTGGCCATCGCGAGAGTGTGGAGAGTGTTTCGTGCGCGTGGATGTCTGCCGGTCTGGCGGGGAGGCAGTGTGCTGTACTTGTTGTTTCACACGCTCTTCTGCTAGACGATACTTCTGGATGCTGAATGCGCGGTACGTCCAGTGCATACGTTGGGTGAGTAGTTTCGCATTCCGCTAACGATGACGGTAATAACATCAACCAACGTGTTCCGGACACCAACGGATGTGCTTGATTATACTCACGGTGATGTTTTTTTTTTTTTTGCTCCGTCGCAGGAACGCACAGGAACGGAACATCTAGCCGTCGTTTGACGATGTACGAAACAAGGATTTGGGCATCGGGTAAGAGCGCACATACCGTTCACTTTCGCAAATTTAGCCAAATACTGCCACACGTTCTTAACTACTGTCCGTTTGTTGCAGCTCCCGATCCCGCCACTCGTCCGGGAAGTGGTCCGGGAATCAATATAGTGCTGGAACGCTCTCCTGAAGACACCGGTGTTGAAACGCGGTTGAATTTTTGACCGACCCAACTGACAGACCGTTGGGAGCTCTATAAATTTTCCAACATTGTCCCCCCAAGTGCGCCACGGTTAAATATGTTTGTTAGGCGATAATAAACACCTCAATGCAAAATTCGCTCTTCGTGATGACGCAACCTCTCTTTAGCGACTTTATAAACCCGATCTTCGTGATGACACACCTCTCTTTCGCGATTGTACAAACCGTGGCTTCACTTCCCATCTTCTGTCAGTTGCTTCGTGGGTGTGTGTTTGTTTGTTTGTTTGTTTGCTGTTTTTCACTTTCTCTATATTCTGTATTCGACTCTTGCCATGCAGTTTTCTACTAAGCTGATACATCTAAGACTGCTAATTTGTGCGCGGGTCTAACGTAAGTTCCACTGCTCGTTTGTACCGTGGCTTGCCTAACTTGACTGGTTCGAACCACTTGGTTTGTCGGGTAAGTGTGGGTAAGTATTCTGCTAATCATTTCTTCCAGAATAAATCTGCTGAATGCTGCGCCATTCGCCACGACGACCGGATTGTAGCAGGGCTATCACAGAAAACTGCCGGTGGTTTGCTTCCATCAGAGCTCCCAAGGAGGAGAGTGATTAGATGTTATAGGGTCAGCCAGTTCGTCGTTCAGGGGCACGTAGGTAAGTGGTCTCGAATTAAGGATGAGTTCGATCTCCGTGAACGTTGACAGCATTACTTCATCCGTAGGGCGCTTGGTGAACACGAACTGATTCAGTGCCTTCTTCACGGAACGTACCAAACGCTCCCAGCAGCCGCCAAAGTGAGGCGCCCCAGGCGGGTTAAATGTCCACTTCATCCGCGGTCCGCAGAGCTCGGTCATCAGAACGTCGTGATCAACCTCTTCCAAAGCTTCCTTCAACTCACGAGAGGCATGTTGCTCCCGAATAATGAGATCGGTTCCGTAGTCTCGCCGAGGAAGGATGATCGGGTTCCGTGAATTATTCCGTGGGAACGGACAAACATTAGCATACACAAACAAAAACCATCCAAAGTCAGCTCCAATCAAACAAGTCGTATCGCCGACCGCCGACTGTTCCCTGCTCAAGACGAACTTTTCACAGTGTAGCAACGGAGAAGAAAAGCCGATGCGATTTTTGCGGATGCGTGCGGGGAAGCGTGGAAAAACGACGGTACACATTGGTATGGTAAGAACTTCAAGAACAGTTTTCCTTTTCATCCACACCAATAAACCGGGCCCGGTCTGCCGGAGACTGGTGAAGAAGCTTGGATAAATAAACAACGGCACGGCACGGCACGGCACGGCACGGCACACACACACACACACACACACACACACACACACACACACACACACACACACACACACACACACACACACACACACACACACACACACACACACACACACACACACACATGTACTTTTTTCTATTTCACATGTATTTTTTCCTATTTGTTTCGATTTTTTTTAACATGTAAATGTCGATGGATTCGCCACATTCCCTGGTGTGGGGTAGGGCAAACAATACGAGCTCGCTTCAACTTTTGCTGTCTTGGCGAAGCATGAGAATTTTTATGGCCCTCTCCAAGAAAAACCTTTCAAACAAATGGTGGTAAACTGACCTCGATAGCGCTAGACGGGTGATCGATTCAACGATCGAAACCCCAAAAAACCAGCACCACAGTCCCCCCCCCCCCCCCCCCCCTTCCGAAACGATCGATAAATTTCGATCGATTTTCCACACCAACGCCGAGAGACGTTTTCCGAAACATAATTCAAATAAATAATATCGCTGTGTCTGGCTAGTGGATCGAAACTCTACGGCCAGAGTCAAAGCAATGGGAAAGCGAACAGGCAGTAAGGTAAGAGATTATCGACCAGCACCTTTCACTGGTCTCCTTTGCCTTCCGTACTCCTCCCTTGGGGGAGTACTCCCCAAATCACTCATCGCCACTGGCTTATGTTTTGTGGACATGGAGAGCGAGAAAAAAGCCAGCAGCAGCAATAGCGAGAGGAGAAAAGAAAGAGCGAAAGAATTTTAAGCGAGATTTTGATTATTACTATGCTGCCTGCCCGAGCTATTCTTCTGCTCGGGAGATGGAGTGTATCACGGAACCGGATTTATGCGGATGCAGACCAATAAAGCAGGTGAAGGCGAACGTTGAAGGGAACCGAATCACGAAACAGCCTCCCATTTGCAAAGGCCCCAACGGAAACCGCCCCGCGGGGAAGGAGGAGATCCATTAGACTGTGACGGCAGCGGAAGGTGAAATTGATTCTTGAAAAACTCGAACGGAAACCGAATTTCTTTCCTTCCTCGTATTTTTCACCATCCAATCTGGGGTCGGGTGAACAGGAAAGGGACGCATTTGGAGGGAGCGAGGACAACCGGAGAGAAGTTTGCGATTGCGATCCGCTTATTTTTAGCCCACCACTAAGAAGGTACGTCTGGCCCGTGCCTTGCCGTGTGTGTTCCTGTTGCCTACCGTGTACGCGAATTTATTACAGCGCCCCGTAACCGTAAGGCCCTGGCGTCTTTTAGCAGGCGTCGTCGTTCTTTTTTTTTCCTGATGAGATTCTTCGGGATAAGTTGAAGGGAAGGGAAAGGATTTGCTAAGGTAGGGTCTGCTATTAGTTTCGGAAGGGACAGTTAGGTGAAATTTGGTGAAAGTTTCAGCGCGATTGTGGACTAAATAAATATGGTAAAAATACATTTTGTACTGTCTGGTGATGGTGTTACAATACGTTCCATTGAGAGTAAAGTTTTGTGGATGAAAAAAAAAACTGGGAAGCTTTCTTTGTAGACAACAATTAATATTTCAAAAAGTCCTGATCATGTAAGTATCACAAAAGACAGTAAATGTCGTGGAACACTGTTTTCTTCCTGCAGTAAATATTGTTACTCGTAAGAGTTCGACTATTTTTTTCAAATAGCCAGAGGAAAATTTCTAGAACTAGTTTTTCCATCTTCATAAACTACATTATCATGTTCATCCACCTTATTCACTTGATATATTGAACCTCATGAGCAAGAGTAGCAAGTTCATGCCAATTGTATTGTACCGGCACCAGTGATGGCACCGACGTACGCGTTGTACAAACAACCAGACCACGCCCATTGCCACTCCCTTTGCCACCGCCGCCGTCGTTTTTAGTCCCCCGTGGGGGTAGTTGCGAAAAAATCACCAATTTTCGACACTGCCGCATAGACGCACGCCCATACAAAGCTGGCCGCGTTGATCGGGCCCTTCGCAGGCGGCGAGCAGTACTGGCAGCTGTGCGCGCTGTACAAGCCATCATTCCCACTGGCGCACCTTTTCCCAGCATCGCGAATCACCGGCGTCGTTGTTAGTTTCGCCTCACAGTAGTGCGCCAAACACGCGCGTACCCGGCACTGCACTATAAACGCACCGCATTCATACTGGCCCGGCAACGCGGTCGCTTCTCGCACAATGTCTGAATATCGAACGGTGCAAGGTAATGATTTGTGTGAGTGTAAATAAACAAATGATGTGTGTGTGTATGTGTGTGTGTGGGTGATGTGTAAGTTGTGCTCGTTGCGCAGTGCTGTCTGTCGGGCACTGTGTATTGCCCAGGTGCCCATATACTGCTACGGGTAAAACCCAGTCAAGGAACCCGCTTCTGGGTTGGGGGTGGTTGGTGAAGTGTGTGAAGCAATTTTATTCGATCCTTCGATACAATCGCAAAACTGTGTACAATTATCAGACCAAACCATGTGTGTTGTGTTGTTCACGGGCAAAGCTGGTCCCTGGAAAGCGGAATGGGAATGCGAATGGAAGGAAACCAAAGCTAGCTTTAGATAGAAATAAAACTACATTTCTATGTAATTGAAACAGTGGCCGTGCAGTGGCTATTTATTGATTATTTTAAATGCGTAATGGTCTATCGTAATGGTAAAGTAATCCTCCGTAATGGCCACCTCGTTCTCGTTCTCGTTGGTCGTTGGCTATTTATGTGCCGAGCGCATGCGTCGTACCGTGGTCCAAAATCTAGCCGGATCTAGCACATTGAGCGGGTGCTGCGCTCGTTGGTATACCGGCGCGCTCTTCGCTGCTAGCATTTCGTCATAGTCCAATAGCAAATGTGGAGCCAGCACCAAAAACAGCTGTTCAGCCCACCCTGGCAGGCGACAGCTGGCAAAGGCTAACTGCCAACATGGTAGCCCGAGATGCTCGATGCTCATGCGTAAGTAGGTCGTAAAGGAGTCCGCCAACAGTGTCCACTTCCACGATCCCACTTCCAACAAATAAATTTCCGGACGGGTTGTAACGTTTGTCTTGTACACGAGTAAAACGAAACCCCTGTCACCTATGCGGTCGAGCTCGAACACAGTTCCCGGTCCTTTCAGTTCGAGGTTCTGGATGTGTGTCAATTTAGGTATGTAGAGGTGGCCTACACGTAATTTTGCGCGCTTCGAATAATTGTAAGTCCAGCTCGTGTGCATCCCATCGGTCGACATGTAAAAACGCTTCATATCGTCCGGCATAAAAACGAAGTTCTTGTATTCCCAAGCCCTTAAATCTGCCACTGTGCACGGTCCGTTGTCATCTGATGTCACGTTGCTCACTCGCGGCAGTTCGTTCAGTTTATTCTTCAGTCCAAACGTCAGTTGCTCCAGGTGCAACGACGTATCATTACGACGGTTTCCGATCTTACGGCTGGCCATTTTCGATGAAATATGGTGCTGAGATGAGACACAGTGGAAAAAGCGTCTGTTGCACACTTCAGCTTGCTAAATAATGTTTTCAACGCATGCCTGACTTTAACTTATTAATTATTCCTATGGATGGTTTCCAATGTGTGCTGAGATGTGTTTTCAATTCACACTGTCATTATCTAATGTCGTCTAGTAGGCAAACAGAGATTTGCCGTGTTTCTCATGTTTTCAATTTAGTGTTTCGTGTTCCGTGTGCCGGCCTCGCATTCGCCCGTTACACACAGTGTTTGAAAGTGTATGCTCGACGTTAATTCGACGTCTTTCGGCGTTGAAAACACCACAGGCGGGCGGCCTGCCCCACGGACAGAATTCGGGGGCAGCCTGTTACCTCCGCTCGATCCAGTTACCGAATACACGAAAGAAAGCTCGCGCGAGTGATTTGTGTTTGCTGTGCACATCCTGCCAGGCTTACCAACGCGCGTGTGCTGAGTCTCTCCAGCATCCAGGACTGCCTGAGATGCGTGCAAGTGGCCATCGCGAGAGTGTGGAGAGTGTTTCGTGCGCGTGGATGTCTGCCGGTCTGGCGGGGAGGCAGTGTGCTGTACTTGTTGTTTCACACGCTCTTCTGCTAGACGATACTTCTGGATGCTGAATGCGCGGTACGTCCAGTGCATACGTTGGGTGAGTAGTTTCGCATTCCGCTAACGATGACGGTAATAACATCAACCAACGTGTTCCGGACACCAACGGATGTGCTTGATTATACTCACGGTGATGTTTTTTTTTTTTTTGCTCCGTCGCAGGAACGCACAGGAACGGAACATCTAGCCGTCGTTTGACGATGTACGAAACAAGGATTTGGGCATCGGGTAAGAGCGCACATACCGTTCACTTTCGCAAATTTAGCCAAATACTGCCACACGTTCTTAACTACTGTCCGTTTGTTGCAGCTCCCGATCCCGCCACTCGTCCGGGAAGTGGTCCGGGAATCAATATAGTGCTGGAACGCTCTCCTGAAGACACCGGTGTTGAAACGCGGTTGAATTTTTGACCGACCCAACTGACAGACCGTTGGGAGCTCTATAAATTTTCCAACATTGTCCCCCCAAGTGCGCCACGGTTAAATATGTTTGTTAGGCGATAATAAACACCTCAATGCAAAATTCGCTCTTCGTGATGACGCAACCTCTCTTTAGCGACTTTATAAACCCGATCTTCGTGATGACACACCTCTCTTTCGCGATTGTACAAACCGTGGCTTCACTTCCCATCTTCTGTCAGTTGCTTCGTGGGTGTGTGTTTGTTTGTTTGTTTGTTTGCTGTTTTTCACTTTCTCTATATTCTGTATTCGACTCTTGCCATGCAGTTTTCTACTAAGCTGATACATCTAAGACTGCTAATTTGTGCGCGGGTCTAACGTAAGTTCCACTGCTCGTTTGTACCGTGGCTTGCCTAACTTGACTGGTTCGAACCACTTGGTTTGTCGGGTAAGTGTGGGTAAGTATTCTGCTAATCATTTCTTCCAGAATAAATCTGCTGAATGCTGCGCCATTCGCCACGACGACCGGATTGTAGCAGGGCTATCACAGAAAACTGCCGGTGGTTTGCTTCCATCAGAGCTCCCAAGGAGGAGAGTGATTAGATGTTATAGGGTCAGCCAGTTCGTCGTTCAGGGGCACGTAGGTAAGTGGTCTCGAATTAAGGATGAGTTCGATCTCCGTGAACGTTGACAGCATTACTTCATCCGTAGGGCGCTTGGTGAACACGAACTGATTCAGTGCCTTCTTCACGGAACGTACCAAACGCTCCCAGCAGCCGCCAAAGTGAGGCGCCCCAGGCGGGTTAAATGTCCACTTCATCCGCGGTCCGCAGAGCTCGGTCATCAGAACGTCGTGATCAACCTCTTCCAAAGCTTCCTTCAACTCACGAGAGGCATGTTGCTCCCGAATAATGAGATCGGTTCCGTAGTCTCGCCGAGGAAGGATGATCGGGTTCCGTGAATTATTCCGTGGGAACGGACAAACATTAGCATACACAAACAAAAACCATCCAAAGTCAGCTCCAATCAAACAAGTCGTATCGCCGACCGCCGACTGTTCCCTGCTCAAGACGAACTTTTCACAGTGTAGCAACGGAGAAGAAAAGCCGATGCGATTTTTGCGGATGCGTGCGGGGAAGCGTGGAAAAACGACGGTACACATTGGTATGGTAAGAACTTCAAGAACAGTTTTCCTTTTCATCCACACCAATAAACCGGGCCCGGTCTGCCGGAGACTGGTGAAGAAGCTTGGATAAATAAACAACGGCACGGCACGGCACGGCACGGCACGGCACACACACACACACACACACACACACACACACACACACACACACACACACACACACACACACACACACACACACACACACACACACACACACACACACACACACACACACATGTACTTTTTTCTATTTCACATGTATTTTTTCCTATTTGTTTCGATTTTTTTTAACATGTAAATGTCGATGGATTCGCCACATTCCCTGGTGTGGGGTAGGGCAAACAATACGAGCTCGCTTCAACTTTTGCTGTCTTGGCGAAGCATGAGAATTTTTATGGCCCTCTCCAAGAAAAACCTTTCAAACAAATGGTGGTAAACTGACCTCGATAGCGCTAGACGGGTGATCGATTCAACGATCGAAACCCCAAAAAACCAGCACCACAGTCCCCCCCCCCCCCCCCCCTTCCGAAACGATCGATAAATTTCGATCGATTTTCCACACCAACGCCGAGAGACGTTTTCCGAAACATAATTCAAATAAATAATATCGCTGTGTCTGGCTAGTGGATCGAAACTCTACGGCCAGAGTCAAAGCAATGGGAAAGCGAACAGGCAGTAAGGTAAGAGATTATCGACCAGCACCTTTCACTGGTCTCCTTTGCCTTCCGTACTCCTCCCTTGGGGGAGTACTCCCCAAATCACTCATCGCCACTGGCTTATGTTTTGTGGACATGGAGAGCGAGAAAAAAGCCAGCAGCAGCAATAGCGAGAGGAGAAAAGAAAGAGCGAAAGAATTTTAAGCGAGATTTTGATTATTACTATGCTGCCTGCCCGAGCTATTCTTCTGCTCGGGAGATGGAGTGTATCACGGAACCGGATTTATGCGGATGCAGACCAATAAAGCAGGTGAAGGCGAACGTTGAAGGGAACCGAATCACGAAACAGCCTCCCATTTGCAAAGGCCCCAACGGAAACCGCCCCGCGGGGAAGGAGGAGATCCATTAGACTGTGACGGCAGCGGAAGGTGAAATTGATTCTTGAAAAACTCGAACGGAAACCGAATTTCTTTCCTTCCTCGTATTTTTCACCATCCAATCTGGGGTCGGGTGAACAGGAAAGGGACGCATTTGGAGGGAGCGAGGACAACCGGAGAGAAGTTTGCGATTGCGATCCGCTTATTTTTAGCCCACCACTAAGAAGGTACGTCTGGCCCGTGCCTTGCCGTGTGTGTTCCTGTTGCCTACCGTGTACGCGAATTTATTACAGCGCCCCGTAACCGTAAGGCCCTGGCGTCTTTTAGCAGGCGTCGTCGTTCTTTTTTTTTCCTGATGAGATTCTTCGGGATAAGTTGAAGGGAAGGGAAAGGATTTGCTAAGGTAGGGTCTGCTATTAGTTTCGGAAGGGACAGTTAGGTGAAATTTGGTGAAAGTTTCAGCGCGATTGTGGACTAAATAAATATGGTAAAAATACATTTTGTACTGTCTGGTGATGGTGTTACAATACGTTCCATTGAGAGTAAAGTTTTGTGGATGAAAAAAAAAACTGGGAAGCTTTCTTTGTAGACAACAATTAATATTTCAAAAAGTCCTGATCATGTAAGTATCACAAAAGACAGTAAATGTCGTGGAACACTGTTTTCTTCCTGCAGTAAATATTGTTACTCGTAAGAGTTCGACTATTTTTTTCAAATAGCCAGAGGAAAATTTCTAGAACTAGTTTTTCCATCTTCATAAACTACATTATCATGTTCATCCACCTTATTCACTTGATATATTGAACCTCATGAGCAAGAGTAGCAAGTTCATGCCAATTGTATTGTACCGGCACCAGTGATGGCACCGACGTACGCGTTGTACAAACAACCAGACCACGCCCATTGCCACTCCCTTTGCCACCGCCGCCGTCGTTTTTAGTCCCCCGTGGGGGTAGTTGCGAAAAAATCACCAATTTTCGACACTGCCGCATAGACGCACGCCCATACAAAGCTGGCCGCGTTGATCGGGCCCTTCGCAGGCGGCGAGCAGTACTGGCAGCTGTGCGCGCTGTACAAGCCATCATTCCCACTGGCGCACCTTTTCCCAGCATCGCGAATCACCGGCGTCGTTGTTAGTTTCGCCTCACAGTAGTGCGCCAAACACGCGCGTACCCGGCACTGCACTATAAACGCACCGCATTCATACTGGCCCGGCAACGCGGTCGCTTCTCGCACAATGTCTGAATATCGAACGGTGCAAGGTAATGATTTGTGTGAGTGTAAATAAACAAATGATGTGTGTGTGTATGTGTGTGTGTGGGTGATGTGTAAGTTGTGCTCGTTGCGCAGTGCTGTCTGTCGGGCACTGTGTATTGCCCAGGTGCCCATATACTGCTACGGGTAAAACCCAGTCAAGGAACCCGCTTCTGGGTTGGGGGTGGTTGGTGAAGTGTGTGAAGCAATTTTATTCGATCCTTCGATACAATCGCAAAACTGTGTACAATTATCAGACCAAACCATGTGTGTTGTGTTGTTCACGGGCAAAGCTGGTCCCTGGAAAGCGGAATGGGAATGCGAATGGAAGGAAACCAAAGCTAGCTTTAGATAGAAATAAAACTACATTTCTATGTAATTGAAACAGTGGCCGTGCAGTGGCTATTTATTGATTATTTTAAATGCGTAATGGTCTATCGTAATGGTAAAGTAATCCTCCGTAATGGCCACCTCGTTCTCGTTCTCGTTGGTCGTTGGCTATTTATGTGCCGAGCGCATGCGTCGTACCGTGGTCCAAAATCTAGCCGGATCTAGCACATTGAGCGGGTGCTGCGCTCGTTGGTATACCGGCGCGCTCTTCGCTGCTAGCATTTCGTCATAGTCCAATAGCAAATGTGGAGCCAGCACCAAAAACAGCTGTTCAGCCCACCCTGGCAGGCGACAGCTGGCAAAGGCTAACTGCCAACATGGTAGCCCGAGATGCTCGATGCTCATGCGTAAGTAGGTCGTAAAGGAGTCCGCCAACAGTGTCCACTTCCACGATCCCACTTCCAACAAATAAATTTCCGGACGGGTTGTAACGTTTGTCTTGTACACGAGTAAAACGAAACCCCTGTCACCTATGCGGTCGAGCTCGAACACAGTTCCCGGTCCTTTCAGTTCGAGGTTCTGGATGTGTGTCAATTTAGGTATGTAGAGGTGGCCTACACGTAATTTTGCGCGCTTCGAATAATTGTAAGTCCAGCTCGTGTGCATCCCATCGGTCGACATGTAAAAACGCTTCATATCGTCCGGCATAAAAACGAAGTTCTTGTATTCCCAAGCCCTTAAATCTGCCACTGTGCACGGTCCGTTGTCATCTGATGTCACGTTGCTCACTCGCGGCAGTTCGTTCAGTTTATTCTTCAGTCCAAACGTCAGTTGCTCCAGGTGCAACGACGTATCATTACGACGGTTTCCGATCTTACGGCTGGCCATTTTCGATGAAATATGGTGCTGAGATGAGACACAGTGGAAAAAGCGTCTGTTGCACACTTCAGCTTGCTAAATAATGTTTTCAACGCATGCCTGACTTTAACTTATTAATTATTCCTATGGATGGTTTCCAATGTGTGCTGAGATGTGTTTTCAATTCACACTGTCATTATCTAATGTCGTCTAGTAGGCAAACAGAGATTTGCCGTGTTTCTCATGTTTTCAATTTAGTGTTTCGTGTTCCGTGTGCCGGCCTCGCATTCGCCCGTTACACACAGTGTTTGAAAGTGTATGCTCGACGTTAATTCGACGTCTTTCGGCGTTGAAAACACCACAGGCGGGCGGCCTGCCCCACGGACAGAATTCGGGGGCAGCCTGTTACCTCCGCTCGATCCAGTTACCGAATACACGAAAGAAAGCTCGCGCGAGTGATTTGTGTTTGCTGTGCACATCCTGCCAGGCTTACCAACGCGCGTGTGCTGAGTCTCTCCAGCATCCAGGACTGCCTGAGATGCGTGCAAGTGGCCATCGCGAGAGTGTGGAGAGTGTTTCGTGCGCGTGGATGTCTGCCGGTCTGGCGGGGAGGCAGTGTGCTGTACTTGTTGTTTCACACGCTCTTCTGCTAGACGATACTTCTGGATGCTGAATGCGCGGTACGTCCAGTGCATACGTTGGGTGAGTAGTTTCGCATTCCGCTAACGATGACGGTAATAACATCAACCAACGTGTTCCGGACACCAACGGATGTGCTTGATTATACTCACGGTGATGTTTTTTTTTTTTTTGCTCCGTCGCAGGAACGCACAGGAACGGAACATCTAGCCGTCGTTTGACGATGTACGAAACAAGGATTTGGGCATCGGGTAAGAGCGCACATACCGTTCACTTTCGCAAATTTAGCCAAATACTGCCACACGTTCTTAACTACTGTCCGTTTGTTGCAGCTCCCGATCCCGCCACTCGTCCGGGAAGTGGTCCGGGAATCAATATAGTGCTGGAACGCTCTCCTGAAGACACCGGTGTTGAAACGCGGTTGAATTTTTGACCGACCCAACTGACAGACCGTTGGGAGCTCTATAAATTTTCCAACATTGTCCCCCCAAGTGCGCCACGGTTAAATATGTTTGTTAGGCGATAATAAACACCTCAATGCAAAATTCGCTCTTCGTGATGACGCAACCTCTCTTTAGCGACTTTATAAACCCGATCTTCGTGATGACACACCTCTCTTTCGCGATTGTACAAACCGTGGCTTCACTTCCCATCTTCTGTCAGTTGCTTCGTGGGTGTGTGTTTGTTTGTTTGTTTGTTTGCTGTTTTTCACTTTCTCTATATTCTGTATTCGACTCTTGCCATGCAGTTTTCTACTAAGCTGATACATCTAAGACTGCTAATTTGTGCGCGGGTCTAACGTAAGTTCCACTGCTCGTTTGTACCGTGGCTTGCCTAACTTGACTGGTTCGAACCACTTGGTTTGTCGGGTAAGTGTGGGTAAGTATTCTGCTAATCATTTCTTCCAGAATAAATCTGCTGAATGCTGCGCCATTCGCCACGACGACCGGATTGTAGCAGGGCTATCACAGAAAACTGCCGGTGGTTTGCTTCCATCAGAGCTCCCAAGGAGGAGAGTGATTAGATGTTATAGGGTCAGCCAGTTCGTCGTTCAGGGGCACGTAGGTAAGTGGTCTCGAATTAAGGATGAGTTCGATCTCCGTGAACGTTGACAGCATTACTTCATCCGTAGGGCGCTTGGTGAACACGAACTGATTCAGTGCCTTCTTCACGGAACGTACCAAACGCTCCCAGCAGCCGCCAAAGTGAGGCGCCCCAGGCGGGTTAAATGTCCACTTCATCCGCGGTCCGCAGAGCTCGGTCATCAGAACGTCGTGATCAACCTCTTCCAAAGCTTCCTTCAACTCACGAGAGGCATGTTGCTCCCGAATAATGAGATCGGTTCCGTAGTCTCGCCGAGGAAGGATGATCGGGTTCCGTGAATTATTCCGTGGGAACGGACAAACATTAGCATACACAAACAAAAACCATCCAAAGTCAGCTCCAATCAAACAAGTCGTATCGCCGACCGCCGACTGTTCCCTGCTCAAGACGAACTTTTCACAGTGTAGCAACGGAGAAGAAAAGCCGATGCGATTTTTGCGGATGCGTGCGGGGAAGCGTGGAAAAACGACGGTACACATTGGTATGGTAAGAACTTCAAGAACAGTTTTCCTTTTCATCCACACCAATAAACCGGGCCCGGTCTGCCGGAGACTGGTGAAGAAGCTTGGATAAATAAACAACGGCACGGCACGGCACGGCACGGCACGGCACACACACACACACACACACACACACACACACACACACACACACACACACACACACACACACACACACACACACACACACACACACACACACACACACACATGTACTTTTTTCTATTTCACATGTATTTTTTCCTATTTGTTTCGATTTTTTTTAACATGTAAATGTCGATGGATTCGCCACATTCCCTGGTGTGGGGTAGGGCAAACAATACGAGCTCGCTTCAACTTTTGCTGTCTTGGCGAAGCATGAGAATTTTTATGGCCCTCTCCAAGAAAAACCTTTCAAACAAATGGTGGTAAACTGACCTCGATAGCGCTAGACGGGTGATCGATTCAACGATCGAAACCCCAAAAAACCAGCACCACAGTCCCCCCCCCCCCCCCCCCCCCTTCCGAAACGATCGATAAATTTCGATCGATTTTCCACACCAACGCCGAGAGACGTTTTCCGAAACATAATTCAAATAAATAATATCGCTGTGTCTGGCTAGTGGATCGAAACTCTACGGCCAGAGTCAAAGCAATGGGAAAGCGAACAGGCAGTAAGGTAAGAGATTATCGACCAGCACCTTTCACTGGTCTCCTTTGCCTTCCGTACTCCTCCCTTGGGGGAGTACTCCCCAAATCACTCATCGCCACTGGCTTATGTTTTGTGGACATGGAGAGCGAGAAAAAAGCCAGCAGCAGCAATAGCGAGAGGAGAAAGAAAGAGCGAAAGAATTTTAAGCGAGATTTTGATTATTACTATGCTGCCTGCCCGAGCTATTCTTCTGCTCGGGAGATGGAGTGTATCACGGAACCGGATTTATGCGGATGCAGACCAATAAAGCAGGTGAAGGCGAACGTTGAAGGGAACCGAATCACGAAACAGCCTCCCATTTGCAAAGGCCCCAACGGAAACCGCCCCGCGGGGAAGGAGGAGATCCATTAGACTGTGACGGCAGCGGAAGGTGAAATTGATTCTTGAAAAACTCGAACGGAAACCGAATTTCTTTCCTTCCTCGTATTTTTCACCATCCAATCTGGGGTCGGGTGAACAGGAAAGGGACGCATTTGGAGGGAGCGAGGACAACCGGAGAGAAGTTTGCGATTGCGATCCGCTTATTTTTAGCCCACCACTAAGAAGGTACGTCTGGCCCGTGCCTTGCCGTGTGTGTTCCTGTTGCCTACCGTGTACGCGAATTTATTACAGCGCCCCGTAACCGTAAGGCCCTGGCGTCTTTTAGCAGGCGTCGTCGTTCTTTTTTTTTTCCTGATGAGATTCTTCGGGATAAGTTGAAGGGAAGGGAAAGGATTTGCTAAGGTAGGGTCTGCTATTAGTTTCGGAAGGGACAGTTAGGTGAAATTTGGTGAAAGTTTCAGCGCGATTGTGGACTAAATAAATATGGTAAAAATACATTTTGTACTGTCTGGTGATGGTGTTACAATACGTTCCATTGAGAGTAAAGTTTTGTGGATGAAAAAAAAAACTGGGAAGCTTTCTTTGTAGACAACAATTAATATTTCAAAAAGTCCTGATCATGTAAGTATCACAAAAGACAGTAAATGTCGTGGAACACTGTTTTCTTCCTGCAGTAAATATTGTTACTCGTAAGAGTTCGACTATTTTTTTCAAATAGCCAGAGGAAAATTTCTAGAACTAGTTTTTCCATCTTCATAAACTACATTATCATGTTCATCCACCTTATTCACTTGATATATTGAACCTCATGAGCAAGAGTAGCAAGTTCATGCCAATTGTATTGTACCGGCACCAGTGATGGCACCGACGTACGCGTTGTACAAACAACCAGACCACGCCCATTGCCACTCCCTTTGCCACCGCCGCCGTCGTTTTTAGTCCCCCGTGGGGGTAGTTGCGAAAAAATCACCAATTTTCGACACTGCCGCATAGACGCACGCCCATACAAAGCTGGCCGCGTTGATCGGGCCCTTCGCAGGCGGCGAGCAGTACTGGCAGCTGTGCGCGCTGTACAAGCCATCATTCCCACTGGCGCACCTTTTCCCAGCATCGCGAATCACCGGCGTCGTTGTTAGTTTCGCCTCACAGTAGTGCGCCAAACACGCGCGTACCCGGCACTGCACTATAAACGCACCGCATTCATACTGGCCCGGCAACGCGGTCGCTTCTCGCACAATGTCTGAATATCGAACGGTGCAAGGTAATGATTTGTGTGAGTGTAAATAAACAAATGATGTGTGTGTGTATGTGTGTGTGTGGGTGATGTGTAAGTTGTGCTCGTTGCGCAGTGCTGTCTGTCGGGCACTGTGTATTGCCCAGGTGCCCATATACTGCTACGGGTAAAACCCAGTCAAGGAACCCGCTTCTGGGTTGGGGGTGGTTGGTGAAGTGTGTGAAGCAATTTTATTCGATCCTTCGATACAATCGCAAAACTGTGTACAATTATCAGACCAAACCATGTGTGTTGTGTTGTTCACGGGCAAAGCTGGTCCCTGGAAAGCGGAATGGGAATGCGAATGGAAGGAAACCAAAGCTAGCTTTAGATAGAAATAAAACTACATTTCTATGTAATTGAAACAGTGGCCGTGCAGTGGCTATTTATTGATTATTTTAAATGCGTAATGGTCTATCGTAATGGTAAAGTAATCCTCCGTAATGGCCACCTCGTTCTCGTTCTCGTTGGTCGTTGGCTATTTATGTGCCGAGCGCATGCGTCGTACCGTGGTCCAAAATCTAGCCGGATCTAGCACATTGAGCGGGTGCTGCGCTCGTTGGTATACCGGCGCGCTCTTCGCTGCTAGCATTTCGTCATAGTCCAATAGCAAATGTGGAGCCAGCACCAAAAACAGCTGTTCAGCCCACCCTGGCAGGCGACAGCTGGCAAAGGCTAACTGCCAACATGGTAGCCCGAGATGCTCGATGCTCATGCGTAAGTAGGTCGTAAAGGAGTCCGCCAACAGTGTCCACTTCCACGATCCCACTTCCAACAAATAAATTTCCGGACGGGTTGTAACGTTTGTCTTGTACACGAGTAAAACGAAACCCCTGTCACCTATGCGGTCGAGCTCGAACACAGTTCCCGGTCCTTTCAGTTCGAGGTTCTGGATGTGTGTCAATTTAGGTATGTAGAGGTGGCCTACACGTAATTTTGCGCGCTTCGAATAATTGTAAGTCCAGCTCGTGTGCATCCCATCGGTCGACATGTAAAAACGCTTCATATCGTCCGGCATAAAAACGAAGTTCTTGTATTCCCAAGCCCTTAAATCTGCCACTGTGCACGGTCCGTTGTCATCTGATGTCACGTTGCTCACTCGCGGCAGTTCGTTCAGTTTATTCTTCAGTCCAAACGTCAGTTGCTCCAGGTGCAACGACGTATCATTTACGACGGTTTCCGATCTTACGGTGGCCATTTTCGATTGAAATATGGTGCTGAGATGAGGACACAGTGGAAAAAGCGTCGTTGCACACTTCAGCTTGCTAAATAATGTTTTCAACGCATGCCTGACTTTAACTTATTAATTATTCCTATGGATGGTTTCCAATGTGTGCTGAGATGTGTTTTCAATTCACCCACTGTCATTATCTAATGTCGTTAGTAGGCAAACAGAGATTTGCCGTGTTTCTCTGTTTTTCAATTTAGTGTTTTCGTGTTCCGTGTGCCGGCCTCGCATTCGCCCGTTACACCACAGTGTTTGAAAGTGTATGCTCGACGTTAATTCGACGTCTTTCGGCGTTGAAAACACCACAGGCGGGCGGCCTGCCCCACGGACAGAATTCGGGGGCAGCCTGTTACCTCCGCTCGATCCAGTTACCGAATACACGAAAGAAAGCTCGCGCGAGTGATTTGTGTTTGCTGTGCACATCCTGCCAGGCTTACCACGCGCGTGTGCTGAGTCTCTCCAGCATCCAGGACTGCCTGAGATGCGTGCAAGTGGCCATCGCGAGAGTGTGGAGAGTGTTTCGTGCGCGTGGATGTCTGCCGGTCTGGCGGGGAGGCAGTGTGCTGTACTTGTTGTTTCACACGCTCTTCTGCTAGACGATACTTCTGGATGCTGAATGCCGCGGTACGTCCAGTGCATACGTTGGGTGAGTACTTTCGCATTCCGCTAACGATGACGGTAATAACATCAACCAACGTGTTCGGACACCAACGGATGTGCTTGATTATACTCACGGTGATGTTTTTTTTTTTTTGCTCCGTCGCAGGACGCACAGGAAACGGAACATCTAGCCGTCGTTTTACGATGTACGAAAACAAGGATTGGGCATCGGGTAAGAGCGCACATACGTTCACTTTCGCAATTTAGCCAAATACTGCCACACGTTCTTAACTACTGTCCGTTTTGTTGCAGCTCCCGATCCCGCCACTCGTCCGGGAAGTGGTCCGGGAATCAATATAGTGCTGGAACGCTCTCCTGAAGACACCGGTGTTGAAACGCGGTTGAATTTTTGACCGACCCAACTGACAGACCGTTGGGAGCCCTATAAATTTCCAACATTGTCCCCCAAGTGCGCCACGGTTAAATATGTTTGTTAGGCGATAATAAACACCTCAATGCAAAATTCGCTCTTCGTGATGACGCAACCTCTCTTTAGCGACTTTATAAACCCGATCTTCGTGATGACACACCTCTCTTTCGCGATTGTACAAACCGTGGCTTCACTTCCCATCTTCTGTCAGTTGCTTCGTGGGTGTGTGTGTTTGTTTGTTTGTTTGTTTGCTGTTTTTCACTTTCTCTATATTCTGTATTCGACTCTTGCCATGCGGTTTTCTACTAAGCTGATACATCTAAGACTGCTAATTTGTGCGCGGGTCTAACGTAAGTTCCACTGCTCGTTTGTACCGTGGCTTGCCTAACTTGACTGGTTCGAACCACTTGGTTCGTCGGGTAAGTGTGGGTAAGTATTCTGCTAACCATTTCTTCCAGAATAAATCTGCTGAATGCTGCGCCATTCGCCACGACGACCGGATTGTAGCAGGGCTATCACAGAAAACTGCCGGTGGTTTGCTTCCATCAGAGCTCCCAAGGAGGAGAGTGATTAGATGTTATAGGGTCAGCCAGTTCGTCGTTCAGGGGCACGTAGGTAAGTGGTCTCGAATTAAGGATGAGTTCGATCTCCGTGAACGTTGACAGCATTACTTCATCCGTAGGGCGCTTGGTGAACACGAACTGATTCAGTGCCTTCTTCACGGAACGTACCAAACGCTCCCAGCAGCCGCCAAAGTGAGGCGCCCCAGGCGGGTTAAATGTCCACTTCATCCGCGGTCCGCAGAGCTCGGTCATCAGAACGTCGTGATCAACCTCTTCCAAAGCTTCCTTCAACTCACGAGAGGCATGTTGCTCCCGAATAATGAGATCGGTTCCGTAGTCTCGCCGAGGAAGGATGATCGGGTTCCGTGAATTATTCCGTGGGAACGGACAAACATTAGCATACACAAACAAAAACCATCCAAAGTCAGCTCCAATCAAACAAGTCGTATCGCCGACCGCCGACTGTTCCCTGCTCAAGACGAACTTTTCACAGTGTAGCAACGGAGAAGAAAAGCCGATGCGATTTTTGCGGATGCGTGCGGGGAAGCGTGGAAAAACGACGGTACACATTGGTATGGTAAGAACTTCAAGAACAGTTTTCCTTTTCATCCACACCAATAAACCGGGCCCGGTCTGCCGGAGACTGGCGAAGAAGCTTGGATAAATAAACAACGGCACGGCACGGGCACGGCACGCCACGCACACACACACACACACACACACACACACACACACACACACACACACACACACACACACACACACACACACCACACACACACACAACACACACACACACACACACACATGTACTTTTTTCTATTTCACATGTATTCTTTTCCTATTTGTTTCGATTTTTTTTAACATGTAAATGTCGATGGATTCGCCACATTCCCTGGTGTGGGGTAAGGGCAAACAATACGAGCTCGCTTCAACTTTTGCTGCTTGGCGAAGCATGAGAATTTTTATGGCCTCTCCCAAAAACCTTTCAAATCAAATGGTTGGTAAACTGACCTCGATAGCGTTAGGACGGGTATTTGATTCAACGATTCGAAACCCCAAAAAACCAGCAACACAGTCCACCCCCTTTCCGGAACGATCGATAAATTTCGATCGATTTTCCACACCAACGCCGAGAGACGTTTTCCGAAACATAATTCAAATAAATAATATCGCTGTGTCTGGCTAGTGGATCGAAACTCTACGGCCAGAGTCAAAGCAATGGGAAAGCGAACAGGCAGTAAGGTAAGAGATTATCGACCAGCACCTTTCACTGGTCTCCTTTGCCTTCCGTACTCCTCCCTTGGGGGAGTACTCCCCAAATCACTCATCGCCACTGGCTTATGTTTTGTGGACATGGAGAGCGAGAAAAAAGCCAGCAGCAGCAATAGCGAGAGGAGAAAAGAAAGAGCGAAAGAATTTTAAGCGAGATTTTGATTATTACTATGCTGCCTGCCCGAGCTATTCTTCTGCTCGGGAGATGGAGTGTATCACGGAACCGGATATTATGCGGATGCAGACCAATAAAGCAGGTGAAGGCGAACGTTGAAGGGACCGAATCACGAAACAGCCTCCCATTTGCAAAGGCCCCAACGGAAACCGCCCCGCGGGGAAGGAGGAGATCATTAGACTGTGACGGCAGCGGAAGGTGAAATTGATTCTTGAAAAACTCGAACGGAAACGAATTTCTTTCCTTCCTCGTATTTTTCACCATCCAATCTGGGGTCGGGTGAACAGGAAAGGGACGCATTTGGAGGGAGTGAGGACAACCGGAGAGAAGTTTGCGATTGCGATC
>NW_023405261.1:0-51430 GCF_013141755.1 Anopheles stephensi
CATACAGGATAATCAAATGTATGCTCGCTCAAAAGGGACTGAGCTGTTATGTAGATCGCTAAGCCTCCTATGCAGCTCTGAGACAAAGTGAGATGAGCCATTGCGGAATCCGCCTTTTCTTTTGGAGTAAAGCTCATGGTGTTACTTTGCTTAAGGACTGGGATAGGTCTTCGTCTATCCTTAAGCACTTTACTCATTCGCCAGAAGGGCCTTGAGCTTTTAGGAAAACTACTAATACGCTTTTCGAATGCCAGATTACGCGCTTCTCGCAATCTGGTTTCCACGAACCTAGCTAGCCTCCTAAAACCGCAGTAATACGCTCTATTACCCGTTCTTTGGAACAGTCGCCGCACCGAGTTTTTCAACGCTATGTAACGTTTCGTTTCCGCATCCAACTCTTGCACCTTAGCGTGGACCTGAACAGTTGGAACCGAACGCACTTCGGCTTCTTTCAACATACTTACAAAGCTGGTAAGTGCCGCGTCGATGTCGTCAACCGTCTCGAGAAGAGGATTGCCATCCACATGCTCTTCCATGTAGCGTTGGAAGCAAGGCCAGTTTGCCTCACGATAATTGCGCCGCTGCCTTATGGCTTGCGTCCCCGAAACATTGATGTTCATTGTCACCGGCAGATGGTCCGATGTTAAGGCCGTGACCGAATCAGGAACGTCGACACAGTCCGCCATGTTGGTGAGGAAGATGTCCAGCGTTGAGTTATACCGGCCGTTCTGGAACGTGGGCTGGAACGGATAGATCACCTCGTAAAGGCCAGCTTGTGCATCCTCCCAGAGCGTGGTACCGTTTTTATTGGCACGTGTGTTGCCCCACTGTTGATGGCGAGCGTTCAGATCCCCGGCGATGATATATTTCCCGGATGTGCGAGTGAGGGTGCGGAAATCTCTTTTCAGCATATTGGTGGAGCCATCTGCATCACGACTTTGTATCGAGCAATAGGCGGCGATGAATCGAAAGTGTCCCTGGGTTGACTGGACTTCTATGCCTACTGCTTCAATAACATGGGTGCCAGGAAGGGGAAGTATGCGGAACACTAAAGAGCGATGGACAGCAATCAGTACTCCCCCTTTTGGATGGTCTTGTCTATCTAAGCGTATGATGGTATGCTCAGGGAGATAGAAAGACTTCTCTGGACTCAGGTGCGTCTCCGTTAAGGCGAGCAGGTCAATTTTCTCGTTCTTGAGAAAATGTATTAGTTCCAATCTTTTGGGCAAGACGGAACGAGCATTCCACGTAGCGCATTTAAGCATCGCAATGCATAGTGGTGATGAATTCGACCATTTTTGTTAACACTTGGTCTTTCGGGCATATCTTTACTATGCGCTTATATTCCATCCAGAGACGAACAATGTCGTGGAATTGAGCTCTTTCATCTGCTTCTTCTTTTTCCGTCAGACTGGCTCGCAATTTATCAAGTTTATCTTGAGCTGGCTGGTGGTATCGTTTTGACGCTGCTTGCACATTAACAGTAGCGGGGACTTTTATGGCGGTCTTATGCTTCCCACTTGGGATCAACTCACCCTGAGCAGATGTGTTCAAGATGGTATCATGTGAGGCTGACGATTGAACTTCTTGCTGCTGTTGCTGCTGTTGCTGTCGCTGCAGTCGCTGCTGCTGCTGCTGTTGACGCTGCTGCTGTTGTTGTTGCTGCTGCTGCTGCTGTTGCTGCTCCTGCTGCTGGTGCTGATGCTGCTGCTGCTGAACCGTCTGCTGCTGTTGCTGGTGCTGAACTGTCTGATGTTGCTGTTGCACATGCTGCTGTCGACTTGGACATCCTGGACAGGAGCACAGATGTTGAGTGCCATGTCCAATCCAAGGTAAAGGTTGGCTCCAAGCAGATGTTTTGGGCTGTGGTGCAGATATCCAGCGTGTTGGTGCTGGTGTGGAGGCTTTGGACATGCTGTGCTTTTTGGCATAGGCAAGCCTTGCCGGACAGTTCTTATTGTGGGGGCTATGGTTCCCCTTACAATTGGCACATCGACGCTGATCCTCCAACTCAACTGCACACTGAGTGGTCTTGTGGTTACCTCCACATTTCGCGCATCTGGTAGTCATTGCACAATTGTTGGCAGCATGTCCAAAGTGCAGGCATTTCACACATTGCAACACATCGCTACGCCTTGGTTGATATCTCTCCCACTTCACGCTGGTGAAGTTTAGATGGGATATTTTCTGCAGTTCCACCAGGGAGGTGATGCCTTTCGGGAAGGATACTATGAACATTTTGGAAGTCAATGCTCGGCTCTCTCCCGTCCTCATTTCACGCACTAGCGTTGGTTGTAGATTAAACTCTTTCAGCATTTCTTCTACATGATCTGCAGATCCAAAGCGCAGACCTTTCAGGACTACCTGATACGGTTTGTCCGACTTGAAATCGTGAGAGTAGAACTCACGCTTGAATCCACAAATCATGGATTTTACCGCTTCATGATCGGAGCGAGAGCCACAGACGACGCGACAGAAGTTGCCTGCAGTAAAGGTGAAGGAGGCTTTTATCTCTCCTTTTATCGTTGCATTGCAGAGGGATAGATATTCCTCTTCAGATAGTCCCTGGACCATAATAGGAGGGATTTTTTCCTTCAGCGCGGGAGAGCTCTCTGGAGAGATTTCTTCATTGTCATCATTGATGATGTTCATTGCTACTTCATCAGCAGCGGCAGGCGTCACTTGAATCTCAGCCTTTTTCATGGCTGCCATAGTAGCAGCAACATTGCGTGACGCGACACGCTTGCGACCATTTCCCATGGTCTCTTTTTCTTCTTCTCCCAAGGCTTTGGGATAATCCGCTCTCTTTCTTTTCCCGGCTTTAAGCTGGCCAGCTTGCGAACCTACCGTCCGCCAAGCCGCCATATAGTTGGTGATACTACACTACAACTTTGAAACTGTTAAACGTGAGAGCACATACACTGTGCCACTAATCACTCTCACTACTCTCTCACGGTAATAAGCAAATGTCTCTCACTGTCAGCAGATACGCGCACGTGTTGCTTCTGCAACGGACAAAACGAGACTCAATAGAGTTTCACGACTTCCGACGCCCCTTTTATAAGATCGCTCGGCCTGCACACATACGCACTTCCTCGCAGCGAGCGTACGACAGAGGGTACGCATGTGTTGGTGTGGCCTAAAGTGTATATAATGGCGCGGTCTCGCGCCGAGAGCATTTATCGTGCATTGTGAACCTGAACCTTACGGATCAAAATGACTGGACGCGGAAAGGGAGGCAAAGGTCTGGGCAAAGGAGGAGCCAAGCGTCATCGCAAAGTGCTGCGCGATAACATCCAGGGAATCACCAAGCCAGCTATCCGTCGTCTGGCCCGCCGTGGAGGAGTGAAGCGTATCTCTGGCCTGATTTACGAGGAAACTCGTGGCGTGCTGAAGGTATTCCTGGAGAACGTGATCCGTGATGCAGTCACCTACACCGAACACGCCAAGCGCAAGACCGTCACAGCGATGGACGTCGTGTACGCGCTGAAGCGTCAAGGTCGCACTCTGTACGGTTTCGGAGGTTAAGCCCGACGACCCCGCCAGCCAGCGAACACAGCTGTTGCCAGCTCATCTCAACGGTCCTTTTCAGGACCACAATCCGTTAGCGTTGCCTAAAATGCCTACATTTTACAACTTTGATCGATGGTTGGTTTGAAAATATTGAGAATTATTCTAAGTGATCATTGGTGTTCGTTTGCGGTGATTCGAATATCGAACAGAACCAGTGTTCAGGCATGCTCAAAGAGAGACGCCATCTAGTGCAGACGCTGAGACACGGTACCACAGGGTTTTTTTTTTAATTTCGTAGCAACGTACGGAACTGTCCATGAAGTGAGACGAGCAACACGCGCAGGTCCCTTCCCGATTGTGATCAGTGAAAATCAAACATATGTATAGTGTCACAAAAAAGCAGCATTGAAAAGCCTGCCGTCGCACACGCAAGGATCGAGAGAAACGTTACGAAGTGTTGATAGAAACGCTCTCTTTTTGTGTGATTTCTCTGGCGAAGCTTTCGCTACGCTCATGCGTCTCGCGATATGCTATCTTATAAAATAGCTGATTCCTCTGTTGCCCGCACAAATGCAGTTCGTGACCAAGGCCTGCTTCGCACAGATTAAGTGCGAAATCTCAGTACTGTACAATTGTCCGGCCGATCCTAGAATTCGAAAGCCTCATGTGGACTCGTTCACAACAACATATTATTAACAGGATAGAATCATTTCAGTATAAGTGTTTGCGCCCATCGCGTATGCAATCTCCATCAGGATGCTCTACTGCTCCTTAGTTCGATCGGTGCTGCCCAAGCGCCACACATTGCTTAAACGACTGGAAAACAGAAACTCCACTTAAAAACAAAATGACGCGCCCGACCTTTTACCCGACGTTTAATGCGTGCGCGCCTTTTCGCCTCGAGGACGCGTTTATTTAGACCAACGACGACGGTTTCAGACGATAAGTGTCATCGTTTTTTTTAAACTATGTCGTCGCCTATGAACATGCACATTGTAATATTATTGTACCGGCACCAGTGATGGCACCGACGTACGCGTTGTACAAACAACCAGATCACTCCCATTGCCACTCCTTTTGCCACCGCCGCCGTCGTTTTTAGTCCCCCGTGGGGGTAGTTGTGAAAAAATCACAACTCTTCTGGGTGGTGGCTGGTGAAGTTTGTGACGCAATTTTATTCGATCCTTCGACACAATCGCAAAACTGTGTACTTATATCAGACCAAACCCTGTGTGTTGTGTTGTTCACGGGCAAGGCTGGTCCCTGGAATGCGGGATGGGAATGCGAATGGGAAGAAAACAAAACTAGCATAAGATAAAAATAAAACTACATTTCTACTGGGGCAAATTTGAAACATTTCAAGATACGATTTGGGCATCGAGTCGCTGAACCAGCGAAATTGGCTCCGGGTACACACAATAGGACCGGGGTTTAGATCCCATCCAGACCGCCTAGGGGCGTACAACGTTCTGACTACTTTGCTACGGGTACAATCAAGTCACAGAAAGCCAGAAATGGCAGGCCAAGACCGCTCGAGCTTGTAATGCCTGGGAAGAAGAAGAAATTATTTGTTGCGGGACTACAGACTAAACTTGTATGTCCCAACCAGGCCGCTGCTTGACGTGTAGAGGATTGCCGAACCCGTTTTGGCGCCTTTTCGCCGAGTCTTTTATCAAATAGATTACATGGAATGGAAATACATGTGCAGTCGGTCGGGTCGAGAAACAGCGTAAAATTTGTTTGATTAAGAAAGCCTCATCCTCAGTATTGTCCGTGTGGGAGGGTTAATTCCTACCTGTACAAGGTTTGCTATTTTAATTTTTATGGGATGTTTTGGCTACCCTGCACTGAAGGTCAGGCGGATGCGGATCACGTTAATGAGGCTGTGTGCCAGCTTCTACTTCATCTCGCATGCGTTACCTGAGACAGGCTGGCAGGCTGGGTGGGATACTTGAGCGTTCTCCATGCAGATTTTCGAAGGTACGGTTAGGGAGGGAACAGGAATGGTTCAACATATTCTTTAGCAATACGATTTGTCGCCCTGAAAAGGACGGTTTTTGGTGGAGCAGCTGGTGGCTGGCTAGTGAGCTTAGGCCTTCTTTTCGGTCTTCTTCGGCAACAGCACGGCCTGAATGTTGGGCAGCACACCACCCTGGGCGATGGTCACACCGGACAGCAGCTTGTTCAATTCCTCGTCGTTGCGGATGGCCAGCTGCAGATGACGCGGGATGATGCGCGTCTTCTTGTTGTCTCGTGCAGCGTTTCCTGCCAATTCCAACACTTCAGCGGCCAGGTACTCCATCACGGCAGCCAGATACACTGGTGCGCCGGCACCGACACGCTCGGCATAGTTGCCTTTGCGCAGCAGACGATGGATACGGCCAACTGGGAACTGCAGACCAGCACGGTTCGAGCGGGACTTTGCCTTTCCCTTCACTTTTCCTCCCTTTCCACGGCCAGACATGATGAAGGCTTGGGTTTCAGTTGAGTTCGTTGAGAGCGCGACGCGGCGATGTGCGATGCTTCGTAGCTTGTTCGCTTGTGCCAGAAAACGCGCCCTTTTCTCGTTTATATACCGGGAGAGAAAACGTCGGCAATCTCCTCTCTGGTTGCGCGCCTGTCACCTCAGTTCCAAATAAAAGCCGAATGAAGCGATTGGATCGGTATCATACGCGTTTCTACTCTCCGACAGTTGGCATCGTACCCGTCGTAAGCTAGCGAAATGGCACCGAAAACCAGTGGAAAGGCTGCGAAGAAGTCTGGCAAGGCCCAGAAAAACATCTCCAAGTCGGACAAGAAGAAGAAAAGGAAGACCCGCAAGGAGAGCTACGCTATCTACATCTACAAGGTGTTGAAGCAGGTCCACCCGGACACCGGTATTTCCTCGAAGGCGATGAGCATCATGAACAGTTTCGTGAACGACATCTTCGAGCGCATCGCTGCCGAAGCGTCCCGCCTGGCGCACTACAACAAGCGCTCGACGATCACGTCCCGCGAAATCCAAACCGCCGTCCGCCTGCTGCTGCCCGGTGAGCTGGCCAAGCACGCCGTCTCCGAAGGAACCAAGGCAGTCACCAAGTACACCAGCTCGAAGTAATTCTCGACGGACGGGGGAAGCTCATCCATCTATCCATCCAACCAACCGGTCCTTTTCAGGACCACAATACGCATCTGTCGAAAAGAATTTGTCCCAACCCAACCCTCCATCATCAAATGTAACCAACTAATTCCAGTCGCGCAATATTCAAGTTGCGCAATAGAATCGCGGTAGACAGCCACTTTAGGGCATTTCCTAGCGTTCCCAGGTAACAAAATCGTCTATCTCGCTCTATCTAAGCAAAAAGTAAACCTACCAAAGCGAGAAAGGATGATGATTTTCTATCCTGGGTTTCTCCAACGGAGAGCAGCATTTTGTATCGTTCATTTACTCATCCTTTTGCTTGCCTGAGACATTACTTGTGTTTATGAATATTATTCATGTTTGTATGTACTTAATGCATATATGTTTGTGATGAATGCAGTGCAGAATTATGATAAAACGTTTTCGTACAAACAATTATGAACTATCAGTTTTGAAACATTAGCGTACATCGGAGAATTGCTGCATTGTGGTAAACATTGATGGCAATCATGACTTCCTGGCTTGACCTGAAAATAGAATTTCATATCCATGGCGATCGCTTCACACGGGTGCCTTGTTGGTGTGGCGTCGCGCACCACTCAACCAAGCAAAGCTATTCTCTAGGCTCCCATGCCAACAACACGCGCGCATCGAGTACTCCATGCAACATTTTTCTAACCAACAAAATGAATCGACATGATTGGAAGGAGGATGATTTCAACATTACTCTTTTGCTCAACATTTCTGGTGGTCCTGAGAAGGACCGTTTTTGTTTGGGGCGAGACTGCCGCTCGAGGGACAGCGACGACTTAGGCACGCTCTCCACGGATGCGACGGGCCAGCTGGATGTCTTTCGGCATGATGGTGACGCGCTTCGCGTGGATGGCGCACAGGTTGGTATCCTCGAACAGGCCGACAAGGTACGCCTCGCTGGCTTCCTGCAGGGCCATCACGGCCGAGCTCTGGAAACGCAGGTCGGTCTTGAAGTCTTGCGCAATTTCACGAACCAGACGCTGGAAGGGCAGCTTGCGGATGAGCAGCTCGGTCGACTTCTGGTAGCGACGGATTTCACGCAGGGCTACGGTTCCCGGACGGTAACGATGCGGCTTCTTCACTCCTCCGGTGGCCGGAGCACTCTTGCGAGCGGCCTTGGTGGCCAGCTGCTTGCGCGGGGCCTTGCCTCCGGTCGATTTACGGGCAGTTTGCTTCGTACGGGCCATTGTACACTGTTGGCTGAGGGTAGCGGGACGTGAGCGTGTCTTTCTCGATGCGAAGTGGCTTCTGAAATAGAGTTACACGACTTCCGACGCCCCTTTTATAAGATCGCTCGGCCTGCACACATGCACACTTCCTCGCAGCGAGCGTACGACAGAGGGTACGCATGTGTTGGTGTGGCCTAAAGTGTATATAATGGCGCGGTCTCGCGCCGAGAGCATTTATTGTGCATTGTGAACCTGAACCTTACGGATCAAAATGACTGGACGCGGAAAGGGAGGCAAAGGTCTGGGCAAAGGAGGAGCCAAGCGTCATCGCAAAGTGCTGCGCGATAACATCCAGGGAATCACCAAGCCAGCTATCCGTCGTCTGGCCCGCCGTGGAGGAGTGAAGCGTATCTCTGGCCTGATTTACGAGGAAACTCGTGGCGTGCTGAAGGTATTCCTGGAGAACGTGATCCGTGATGCGGTCACCTACACCGAACACGCCAAGCGCAAGACCGTCACAGCGATGGACGTCGTGTACGCGCTGAAGCGTCAAGGTCGCACTCTGTACGGTTTCGGAGGTTAAGCCCGACGACCCCGCCAGCCAGCGAACACAGCTGTTGCCAGCTCATCTCAACGGTCCTTTTCAGGACCACAATCCGTTAGCGTTGCCTAAAATGCCTACATTTTACAACTTTGATCGATGGTTGGTTTGAAAATATTGAGAATTATTTTAAGTGATCATTGGTGTTCGTTTGCGGTGATTCGAATATCGAACAGAACCAGTGTTCAGGCATGCTCAAAGAGAGACGCCATCTAGTGCAGACGCTGAGACACGGTACCACAGGGGTTTTTTTTCTAAATTTCGTAGCAACGTACGGAACTGTCCATGAAGTGAGACGAGCAACACGCGCAGGTCCCTTCCCGATTGTGATCAGTGAAAATCAAACATATGTATAGTGTCACAAAAAAGCAGCATTGAAAAGCCTGCCGTCGCACACACAAGGATCGAGAGAAACGTTACGAACTGTTGATAGAAACGCTCTCTTTTTGTGTGATTTCTCTGGCGAAGCTTTCGCTACGCTCATGCGTCTCGCGATATGCTATCTTATAAAATAGCTGATTCCTCTGTTGCCCGCACAAATGCAGTTCGTGACCAAGGCCTGCTTCGCACAGATTAAGTGCGAAATCTCAGTACTGTACAATTGTCCGGCCGATCCTAGAATTCGAAAGCCTCATGTGGACTCGTTCACAACAACATATTATTAACAGGATAGAATCATTTCAGTATAAGTGTTTGCGCGCATCGCGTATGCAATCTCCATCAGGATGCTCTGCTGCTCCTTAGTTCGATCGGTGCTGCCCAAGCGCCACACATTGCTTAAACGACTGGAAAACAGAAACTCCACATAAAAACAAAATGACGCGCCCGACCTTTTACCCGACGTTTAATGCGTGCGCGCCTTTTCGCCTCGAGGACGCGTTTATTTAGACCAACGACGACGGTTTCAGACGATAAGTGTCATCGTTTTTTTTTTAAACTATGTCGACGCCTATGAACATGCACATTTAATATTATTGTACCCGCACCAGTGATGGCACCGACGTACGCGTTGTACAAACAACCAGATCACTCCCATTGGCACTCCTTTTGCCACCGCCGCCGTCGTTTTTAGTCTCCCGTGGGGGTAGTTGTGAAAAAATCACAACTCTTCTGGGTGGTGGTTGATGAAGTTTGTGAAGCAATTTTATTCGATCCTTCGATACAATGTCAAAACTGTGTACAATTATCAGACCAAACCCTGTGTGTTGTGTTGTTCACGGGCAAGGCTGGTCCCTGGAATAAGGAATGGGAATGCGAATGGAACGAAAACAAAACTAGCATTAGATAGAAATAAAACTACATTTCTATTGGGGCAATTTTGAAACAGTCCCAAGATACGATTTGGGCATCGAGTCGCTGAACCAGCGAAATCGGCTCCGGGTACACACAATAGGACCGGGGTTTACATCCCATCCAGACCGCCTAGGGGCGTACATAGGGCTGACTACTTTGCTACGGGTACAATCAAGTCACAGAAAGCCAGAAATGGCAAGCCAAGACCGCTCGAGGTTGTAATGCCTGGGAAGAAGAAGAAATTATTTGTTGCGGGACTACCGGACTAAACTTGTATGTCCCAACCAGGCCGCTGCTTGACGTGTAGAGGATTGCCGGACCCGTTTTGGCGCCTATTCGCCGAGTCTTTTATCAAAAAGATTGCTTGGAATGGAAATACATGTGCAGTCGGTCGGGTCGAGAAACAGCGTAGAATTTGTTTAATTAAGAAAGCCTCATATCCTCAGTCCTGTCCGTGTGGGAGGGTTAATTCCTACCTGTACAAGGTTTGTTATTTTAATTTTTATGGGATGTTTTGGCTACCCTGCACTGAAGGTCAGGCGGATGCGGATCAGGTTAATGAGGCTGTGTGTCAGCTTCTACTTCATCGCGCATGCGTTACCTGAGACAGGCTGGCAGGCTGGGTGGGATACTTGAGCGTTCTCCATGCAGATTTTCGAAGGTACGGTTAGGGAGGGAACAGGAATGGTTCAACATATTCTTTAGTAATACGATTTGTCGCCCTGAAAAGGACGGTTTTTGGTGGAGCAGCTGGTGGCTGGCTAGTGAGCTTAGGCCTTCTTTTCGGTCTTCTTCGGCAACAGCACGGCCTGAATGTTGGGCAGCACACCACCCTGGGCGATGGTCACACCGGACAGCAGCTTGTTCAATTCCTCGTCGTTGCGGATGGCCAGCTGCAGATGACGCGGGATGATGCGCGTCTTCTTGTTGTCTCGTGCAGCGTTTCCTGCCAATTCCAACACTTCAGCGGCCAGGTACTCCATCACGGCAGCCAGATACACTGGTGCGCCGGCACCGACACGCTCGGCATAGTTGCCTTTGCGCAGCAGACGATGGATACGGCCAACTGGGAACTGCAGACCAGCACGGTTCGAGCGGGACTTTGCCTTTCCCTTCACTTTTCCTCCCTTTCCACGGCCAGACATGATGAAGGCTTGGGTTTCAGTTGAGTTCGTTGAGAGCGCGACGCTGGCGATGTGCGATGCTTCGTAGCTTGTTCGCTTGTGCCAGAAAACGCGCCCTTTTCTCGTTTATATACCGGGAGAGAAAACGTCGGCAATCTCCTCTCTGGTTGCGCGCCTGTCACCTCAGTTCCAAATAAAAGCCGAATGAAGCGATTGGATCGGTATCATACGCGTTTCTACTCTCCGACAGTTGGCATCGTACCCGTCGTAAGCTAGCGAAATGGCACCGAAAACCAGTGGAAAGGCTGCGAAGAAGTCTGGCAAGGCCCAGAAAAACATCTCCAAGTCGGACAAGAAGAAGAAAAGGAAGACCCGCAAGGAGAGCTACGCTATCTACATCTACAAGGTGTTGAAGCAGGTCCACCCGGACACCGGTATTTCCTCGAAGGCGATGAGCATCATGAACAGTTTCGTGAACGACATCTTCGAGCGCATCGCTGCCGAAGCGTCCCGCCTGGCGCACTACAACAAGCGCTCGACGATCACGTCCCGCGAAATCCAAACCGCCGTCCGCCTGCTGCTGCCCGGTGAGCTGGCCAAGCACGCCGTCTCCGAAGGAACCAAGGCAGTCACCAAGTACACCAGCTCGAAGTAATTCTCGACGGACGGGGGAAGCTCATCCATCTATCCATCCAACCAACCGGTCCTTTTCAGGACCACAATACGCATCTGTCGAAAAGAATTTGTCCCAACCCAACTCTCCATCATCAAATGTAACCAACTAATTCCAGTCGCACAATATTCAAGTTGCACAATAGAATCGCGGTAGACAGCCACTTACGGGGCATTTCCTAGCGTTCCCAGGTAACAAAATCGTCTATCTCGCTCTATCTAAGCAAAAAGTAAACCTACCAAAGCGAGAAAGGATGATGATTTTCTAACCTGGGTTTCTCCAACGGAGAGCAGCATTTTGTATCGTTCATTTACTCATCCTTTTGCTTGCCTTCGACATTACTTGTGTTTATGAATATTATTCATGTTTGTATGTACTTAATGCATATATGTTTGTGATGAATGCAGTGCAGAATTATGCTAAAACGTTTTCGTACAAACAATTATGAACTATCAGTTTTGAAACATTAGCGTACATCGGGAGTATTGCTGCATTGTGGTAAACATTGATGGCAATCATGACTTCCTGGCTTGACCTGAAAATAGAATATTCCATGGATCGCTCACGGTACTGTGGTGTGGCGTCGCGTACCACTCAACCAAGCAAAGCTATTCTCTAGGCTCCGATGCCAACAACACGCGCGCATCGAGTACTCCATGCAACATTTTTCTAACCAACAAAATGAATCGACATGATTGGAAGGAGGATGATTTCAACATTACTCTTTTGCTCAACATTTCTGGTGGTCCTGAGAAGGACCGTTTTTGTTTGCGGCGAGACTGCCGCTCGAGGGACAGCGACGACTTAGGCACGCTCTCCACGGATGCGACGGGCCAGCTGGATGTCTTTCGGCATGATGGTGACGCGCTTCGCGTGGATGGCGCACAGGTTGGTGTCCTCGAACAGGCCGACAAGGTACGCCTCGCTGGCTTCCTGCAGGGCCATCACGGCCGAGCTCTGGAAACGCAGGTCGGTCTTGAAGTCTTGCGCAATTTCACGAACCAGACGCTGGAAGGGCAGCTTGCGGATGAGCAGCTCGGTCGACTTCTGGTAGCGACGGATTTCACGCAGGGCTACGGTTCCCGGACGGTAACGATGCGGCTTCTTCACTCCTCCGGTGGCCGGAGCACTCTTGCGAGCGGCCTTGGTGGCCAGCTGCTTGCGCGGGGCCTTGCCTCCGGTCGATTTACGGGCAGTTTGCTTCGTACGGGCCATTGTACACTGTTGGCTGAGGGTAGCGGGACGTGAGCGTGTCTTTCTCGATGCGAAGTGGCTTCTGAAATAGAGTTTCACGACTTCCGACGCCCCTTTTATAAGATCGCTCGGCCTGCACACATGCACACTTCCTCGCAGCGAGCGTACGACAGAGGGTACGCATGTGTTGGTGTGGCCTAAAGTGTATATAATGGCGCGGTCTCGCGCCGAGAGCATTTATTGTGCATTGTGAACCTGAACCTTACGGATCAAAATGACTGGACGCGGAAAGGGAGGCAAAGGTCTGGGCAAAGGAGGAGCCAAGCGTCATCGCAAAGTGCTGCGCGATAACATCCAGGGAATCACCAAGCCAGCTATCCGTCGTCTGGCCCGCCGTGGAGGAGTGAAGCGTATCTCTGGCCTGATTTACGAGGAAACTCGTGGCGTGCTGAAGGTATTCCTGGAGAACGTGATCCGTGATGCGGTCACCTACACCGAACACGCCAAGCGCAAGACCGTCACAGCGATGGACGTCGTGTACGCGCTGAAGCGTCAAGGTCGCACTCTGTACGGTTTCGGAGGTTAAGCCCGACGACCCCGCCAGCCAGCGAACACAGCTGTTGCCAGCTCATCTCAACGGTCCTTTTCAGGACCACAATCCGTTAGCGTTGCCTAAAATGCCTACATTTTACAACTTTGATCGATGGTTGGTTTGAAAATATTGAGAATTATTTTAAGTGATCATTGGTGTTCGTTTGCGGTGATTCGAATATCGAACAGAACCAGTGTTCAGGCATGCTCAAAGAGAGACGCCATCTAGTGCAGACGCTGAGACACGGTACAACAGGGGTTTTTTTTTTTAATTTCGTAGCAACGTACGGAACTGTCCATGAAGTGAGACGAGCAACACGCGCAGGTCCCTTCCCGATTGTGATCAGTGAAAATCAAACATATGTATAGTGTCACAAAAAAGCAGCATTGAAAAGCCTGCCGTCGCACACACAAGGATCGAGAGAAACGTTACGAAGTGTTGATAGAAACGCTCTCTTTTTGTGTGATTTCTCTGGCGAAGCTTTCGCTACGCTCATGCGTCTCGCGATATGCTATCTTATAAAATAGCTGATTCCTCTGTTGCCCGCACAAATGCAGTTCGTGACCAAGGCCTGCTTCGCACAGATTAAGTGCGAAATCTCAGTACTGTACAATTGTCCGGCCGATCCTAGAATTCGAAAGCCTCATGTGGACTCGTTCACAACAACATATTATTAACAGGATAGAATCATTTCAGTATAAGTGTTTGCGCCCATCGCGTATGCAATCTCCATCAGGATGCTCTACTGCTCCTTAGTTCGATCGGTGCTGCCCAAGCGCCACACATTGCTTAAACGACTGGAAAACAGAAACTCCACTTAAAAACAAAATGACGCGCCCGACCTTTTACCCGACGTTTAATGCGTGCGCGCATTTTCCCCTTGAGGACGCGTTTATTTAGACCAACGACGACGGTTTCAGACGATAAGTGTCATCGTTTTTTTTTTAAACTATGTCGACGCCTATGAACATGCACATTGTAATATTATTGTACCCGCACCAGTGATGGCACCGACGTACGCGTTGTACAAACAACCAGATCACTCCCATTGCCACTCCTTTTGCCGCCACCGCCACCGTCGTTTTTAGTCCCCCGTGGGGGTAGTTGTGAAAAAATCACAACTCTTCTGGGTGGTGGTTGGTGAAGTTTGTGAAGCAATTTTATTCGATCCTTCGATACAATCTCAAAACTGTGTACTATTATCAGACCAAACCCTGTGTGTTGTGTTGTTCACGGCCAAGGCTGGTCCCTGGAATATGGAATGGGAATGCGAATGGAACGAAAACAAAACTAGCATAAGTTAGAAATAAAACTACATTTCTACTGGGGCAATTTTGAAACAGTCCCAAGATACGATTTGGGCATCGAGTATTCGCTGAACCAGCGAAATTGGCTCCGGGTACACACAATAGGACCGGGGTTTAAATCCCATCCAGACCGCCTAGGGGCGTACAACGTTCTGACTACTTTGCTACGGGTACAATCAAGTCACAGAAAGCCAGAAATGGCAGGCCAAGACCGCTCGAGCTTGTAATGCCTGGGAAGTAGAAGAAATTATTTGTTGCGGGACTACCGGACTAAACTTGTATGTCCCAACCAGGCCGCTGCTTGACGTGTAGAGGATTGCCGGACCCGTTTTGGAGCCTATTCGCCGAGTCTTTTATCAAAAAGATTGTATGGAATGGAAATACATGTGCAGTCGGTCGGGTCGAGAAACAGCGTAGAATTTGTTTAATTAAGAAAGCCTCATATCCTCAGTCCTGTCCGTGTGGGAGGGTTAATTCCTACCTGTACAAGGTTTGTTATTTTAATTTTTATGGGATGTTTTGGCTACCCTGCACTGAAGGTCAGGCGGATGCGGATCAGGTTAATGAGGCTGTGTGTCAGCTTCTACTTCATCTCGCATGCGTTACCTGAGACAGGCTGGCAGGCTGGGTGGGATACTTGAGCGTTCTCCATGCGGATTTTCGAAGGTACGGTTAGGGAGGGAACAGGAATGGTTCAACATATTCTTTAGCAATACGATTTGTCGCCCTGAAAAGGACGGTTTTTGGTGGAGCAGCTGGTGGCTGGCTAGTGAGCTTAGGCCTTCTTTTCGGTCTTCTTCGGCAACAGCACGGCCTGAATGTTGGGCAGCACACCACCCTGGGCGATGGTCACACCGGACAGCAGCTTGTTCAATTCCTCGTCGTTGCGGATGGCCAGCTGCAGATGACGCGGGATGATGCGCGTCTTCTTGTTGTCTCGTGCAGCGTTTCCTGCCAATTCCAACACTTCAGCGGCCAGGTACTCCATCACGGCAGCCAGATACACTGGTGCGCCGGCACCGACACGCTCGGCATAGTTGCCTTTGCGCAGCAGACGATGGATACGGCCAACTGGGAACTGCAGACCAGCACGGTTCGAGCGGGACTTTGCCTTTCCCTTCACTTTTCCTCCCTTTCCACGGCCAGACATGATGAAGGCTTGGGTTTCAGTTGAGTTCGTTGAGAGCGCGACGCGGCGATGTGCGATGCTTCGTAGCTTGTTCGTTTGTGCCAGAAAACGCGCCCTTTTCTCGTTTATATACCGGGAGAGAAAACGTCGGCAATCTCCTCTCTGGTTGCGCGCCTGTCACCTCAGTTCCAAATAAAAGCCGAATGAAGCGATTGGATCGGTATCAAACGCGTTTCTACTCTCCGACAGTTGGCATCGTACCCGTCGTAAGCTAGCGAAATGGCACCGAAAACCAGTGGAAAGGCTGCGAAGAAATCTGGCAAGGCCCAGAAAAACATCTCCAAGTCGGACAAGAAGAAGAAAAGGAAGACCCGCAAGGAGAGCTACGCTATCTACATCTACAAGGTGTTGAAGCAGGTCCACCCGGACACCGGTATTTCCTCGAAGGCGATGAGCATCATGAACAGTTTCGTGAACGACATCTTCGAGCGCATCGCTGCCGAAGCGTCCCGCCTGGCGCACTACAACAAGCGCTCGACGATCACGTCCCGCGAAATCCAAACCGCCGTCCGCCTGCTGCTGCCCGGTGAGCTGGCCAAGCACGCCGTCTCCGAAGGAACCAAGGCAGTCACCAAGTACACCAGCTCGAAGTAATTCTCGACGGACGGGGGAAGCTCATCCATCTATCCATCCAACCAACCGGTCCTTTTCAGGACCACAATACGCATCTGTCGAAAAGAATTTGTCCCAACCCAACCCTCCATCATCAAATGTTACCAACTAATTCCAGTCGCACAATATTCAAGTTGCGCAATAGAATCGCGGTAGACAGCCACTTACGGGGCATTTCCTAGCGTTCCCAGGTAACAAAATCGTCTATCTCGCTCTATCTAAGCAAAAAGTAAACCTACCAAAGCGAGAAAGGATGATGATTTTCTAACCTGGGTTTCTCCAACGGAGAGCAGCATTTTGTATCGTTCATTTACTCATCCTTTTGCTTGCCTGAGACATTACTTGTGTTTATGAATATTATTCATGTTTGTATGTACTCAATGCATATATGTTTGTGATGAATGCAGTGCAGAATTATGATAAAACGTTTTCGTACAAACAATTATGAACTATCAGTTTTGAAACATTAGCGTACATCGGAGAATTGCTGCATTGTGGTAAACATTGATGGCAATCATGACTTCCTGGCTTGACCTGAAAATAGAATTTCATATCCATGGCGATCGCTTCACACGGGTACCTTGTTGGTGTGGCGTCGCGTACCACTCAACCAAGCAAAGCTATTCTCTAGGCTCCCATGCCAACAACACGCGCGCATCGAGTACTCCATGCAACATTTTTCTAACCAACAAAATGAATCGACATGATTGGAAGGAGGATGATTTCAACATTACTCTTTTGCTCAACATTTCTGGTGGTCCTGAGAAGGACCGTTTTTGTTTGGGGCGAGACTGCCGCTCGAGGGACAGCGACGACTTAGGCACGCTCTCCACGGATGCGACGGGCCAGCTGGATGTCTTTCGGCATGATGGTGACGCGCTTCGCGTGGATGGCGCACAGGTTGGTGTCCTCGAACAGGCCGACAAGGTACGCCTCGCTGGCTTCCTGCAGGGCCATCACGGCCGAGCTCTGGAAACGCAGGTCGGTCTTGAAGTCTTGCGCAATTTCACGAACCAGACGCTGGAAGGGCAGCTTGCGGATGAGCAGCTCGGTCGACTTCTGGTAGCGACGGATTTCACGCAGGGCTACGGTTCCCGGACGGTAACGATGCGGCTTCTTCACTCCTCCGGTGGCCGGAGCACTCTTGCGAGCGGCCTTGGTGGCCAGCTGCTTGCGCGGGGCCTTGCCTCCGGTCGATTTACGGGCAGTTTGCTTCGTACGGGCCATTGTACACTGTTGGCTGAGGGTAGCGGGACGTGAGCGTGTCTTTCTCGATGCGAAGTGGCTTCTGAAATAGAGTTTCACGATTTTTTTTTTTTTTTTTTTTTGAAGAATCACAAAATGTTTGATTTTATTTCAAATTTGATTAAATCGCAGCAACTTTTACAAAGGTTTGCTTATGTCTAGATATCCTGCCTCAATAGGTGTTTATGCTAGTTTTTATGGTTTCCATTTTTATGTTGGTGTAAGGTTAGACCTTAATTGTGTTTTGAAGCGATAACAGCTTATGAGGTGGAAGGAAGCCTTCTTGGAGGAAATAGATCCTAATATTTTAAGTAAAAGATAATGATATTTTAACGCTACACTTAACCTACCCTACTACTAACTTAACTTATACTAGGAGAGAACATTTCAATATTAACTATTTACACTATATACACATGTTCACAGAAACAAACTCCTGATTATTTGTTCATCGGAAATGAGACTATGCTGGCGCAGACGATCCTTAACAGCTTGCACACTTTCGCAAACTGTGGGACATCCTGTTTCCTCGTGGAGCGCTCTGGTAGAGTGCCTAATGGGTAGACCCATGATCATTTTCAGCACCTTGTTCTGTGCTCTTTGTATAGCCTGCATGTTTGTGGCAGAACATCTGCTCCAAACATTGCATCCATACATTATTGCAGGTGAAATAATCTGCCGGAAAACCGTTAACCTGTTTTCCAATGATAGGCTCGATTGCCTTTTTATGAGAGGATAGAGTTTTTTAATCAATGCTACAACCTTCATTTTGACGTGCTGGACATGGTCTTTAAAGTTTAGTCGTTGATCAAAATAAACACCCAGGTACCGTGCTTTGGTGGCCCAGGGAATGATGGTGTTATTAGATCTTATGTTTCCCAACTTCCGTTCGAGGCTTTCAGCTCTCATATTAGGGCGATACGGAACCACCAAAGCCTGGGTTTTTGAGTGGTTCACAACTATTTTCCACTCGTGTAGGTATTTAACATAGGTGTCAAAACCTCTTTGCAATCCACTGCGTAAGTGGCACAGCACCCGACCAGAGTGGATTATGGCTGTATCATCCGCATATAATGCAAGGCATGTTCCCCTATCGAGCTGAGGAACGTCGGCAGTAAAACAGTTATATAAGAGGGGGCCAAGAACGCTCCCCTGAGGTACTCCAGCGCAATTTACAAAAGGATCGGAATGTACAGACCCAATGTAAACTGCCGACGTACGAGATCTAAGGTAGCTTTGGACAATCCTCACCAAATATGTAGGAAAGCCCTGAAGCATTAGCTTATGTAGCAGTCCATCGTGCCAAACGCTGTCAAACGCCTTCTCGATGTCGAGAAAAGCCATAGCAGTGGATTTGCCACAGCGTTTGGCTTTGTCGACAACATTCAAGACACGCTGGAGCTGCTGCATCGCCGAGTGCCGTCTTCGAAACCCGAATTGAACCTCGGTGATGTTGTGGCTGGATTCGCAGTGCGCTTCCATTCGGGTGTGTATGATCCTCTCGAATGCTTTGCTGACCACACTAAGCAAAGAGATAGGCCTATAGCTTGTTCCCAAGCATGGGTCCTTCCCCGGCTTCGCAACTGGGACAATCTTGGAATGTTTCCACATTTGTGGAAAGTATCCCAGTTCCAAGCACCTGTTGAAAACACTGGTCAGCAAGGTGACAGCGCTTGAACCTACATGTTTCAGCATGATGTTGAAGATGCCATCAACACCGGGGGCCTTGAAGCCAGCACTGTACTTGATGACATCCAGTACCTCCCCGCAAGTAACCCGGTGGATATCGGCCGGATCAAGGGAAGTAAAGGCAAGGTTTTCTATGCTTAGGTTAACAGTGTCCTCAAAAGGACTACTGTTAGAATCGCTAATCCTATGCGCTCGAGCAAAGTGAGAGGCCAGGGAATCCGCCTTTTCTTTTGGAGTAAAGCTCATGGTGTTACTTTGCTTAAGGACTGGGATAGGTCTTCGTCTATCCTTAAGCACTTTACTCATTCGCCAGAAGGGCCTTGAGCTTTTAGGAAAACTACTAATACGCTTTTCGAATGCCAGATTACGCGCTTCTCGCAATCTGGTTTCCACGAACCTAGCTAGCCTCCTAAAACCGCAGTAATACGCTCTATTACCCGTTCTTTGGAACAGTCGCCGCACCGAGTTTTTCAACGCTATGTAACGTTTCGTTTCCGCATCCAACTCTTGCACCTTAGCGCGGACCTGAACAGTTGGAACCGAACGCACTTCGGCTTCTTTCAACATACTTACAAAGCTGGTAAGTGCCGCGTCGATGTCGTCAACCGTCTCGAGAAGAGGATTGCCATCCACATGCTCTTCCATGTAGCGTTGGAAGCAAGGCCAGTTTGCCTCACGATAATTGCGCCGCTGCCTTATGGCTTGCGTCCCCGAAACATTGATGTTCATTGTCACCGGCAGATGGTCCGATGTTAAGGCCGTGACCGAATCAGGAACGTCGACACAGTCCGCCATGTTGGTGAGGAAGATGTCCAGCGTTGAGTTATACCGGCCGTTCTGGAACGTGGGCTGGAACGGATAGATCACCTCGTAAAGGCCAGCTTGTGCATCCTCCCAGAGCGTGGTACCGTTTTTATTGGCACGTGTGTTGCCCCACTGCTGATGGCGAGCGTTCAGATCCCCGGCGATGATATATTTCCCGGATGTGCGAGTGAGGGTGCGGAAATCTCTTTTCAGCATATTGGTGGAGCCATCTGCATCACGACTTTGTATCGAGCAATAGGCGGCGATGAATCGAAAGTGTCCCTGGGTTGACTGGACTTCTATGCCTACTGCTTCAATAACATGGGTGCCAGGAAGGGGAAGTATGCGGAACACTAAAGAGCGATGGACAGCAATCAGTACTCCCCCTTTTGGATGGTCTTGTCTATCTAAGCGTATGATGGTATGCTCAGGGAGATAGAAAGACTTCTCTGGACTCAGGTGCGTCTCCGTTAAGGCGAGCAGGTCAATTTTCTCGTTCTTGAGAAAATGTATTAGTTCCAATCTTTTGGGCAAGACGGAACGAGCATTCCACGTAGCGCATTTAAGCATCGCAATGCATAGTGGTGATGAATTCGACCATTTTTGTTAACACTTGGTCTTTCGGGCATATCTTTACTATGCGCTTATATTCCATCCAGAGACGAACAATGTCGTGGAATTGAGCTCTTTCATCTGCTTCTTCTTTTTCCGTCAGACTGGCTCGCAATTTATCAAGTTTATCTTGAGCTGGCTGGTGGTATCGTTTTGACGCTGCTTGCACATTAACAGTAGCGGGGACTTTTATGGCGGTCTTATGCTTCCCACTTGGGATCAACTCACCCTGAGCAGATGTGTTCAAGATGGTATCATGTGAGGCTGACGATTGAACTTCTTGCTGCTGTTGCTGCTGTTGCTGTCGCTGCAGTCGCTGCTGCTGCTGCTGTTGACGCTGCTGCTGTTGTTGTTGCTGCTGCTGCTGCTGTTGCTGCTCCTGCTGCTGGTGCTGATGCTGCTGCTGCTGAACCGTCTGCTGCTGTTGCTGGTGCTGAACTGTCTGATGTTGCTGTTGCACATGCTGCTGTCGACTTGGACATCCTGGACAGGAGCACAGATGTTGAGTGCCATGTCCAATCCAAGGTAAAGGTTGGCTCCAAGCAGATGTTTTGGGCTGTGGTGCAGATATCCAGCGTGTTGGTGCTGGTGTGGAGGCTTTGGACATGCTGTGCTTTTTGGCATAGGCAAGCCTTGCCGGACAGTTCTTATTGTGGGGGCTATGGTTCCCCTTACAATTGGCACATCGACGCTGATCCTCCAACTCAACTGCACACTGAGTGGTCTTGTGGTTACCTCCACATTTCGCGCATCTGGTAGTCATTGCACAATTGTTGGCAGCATGTCCAAAGTGCAGGCATTTCACACATTGCAACACATCGCTACGCCTTGGTTGATATCTCTCCCACTTCACGCTGGTGAAGTTTAGATGGGATATTTTCTGCAGTTCCACCAGGGAGGTGATGCCTTTCGGGAAGGATACTATGAACATTTTGGAAGTCAATGCTCGGCTCTCTCCCGTCCTCATTTCACGCACTAGCGTTGGTTGTAGATTAAACGCTTTCAGCATTTCTTCTACATGATCTGCAGATCCAAAGCGCAGACCTTTCAGGACTACCTGATACGGTTTGTCCGACTTGAAATCGTGAGAGTAGAACTCACGCTTGAATCCACAAATCATGGATTTTACCGCTTCATGATCGGAGCGAGAGCCACAGACGACGCGACAGAAGTTGCCTGCAGTAAAGGTGAAGGAGGCTTTTATCTCTCCTTTTATCGTTGCATTGCAGAGGGATAGATATTCCTCTTCAGATAGTCCCTGGACCATAATAGGAGGGATTTTTTCCTTCAGCGCGGGAGAGCTCTCTGGAGAGATTTCTTCATTGTCATCATTGATGATGTTCATTGCTACTTCATCAGCAGCGGCAGGCGTCACTTGAATCTCAGCCTTTTTCATGGCTGCCATAGTAGCAGCAACATTGCGTGACGCGACACGCTTGCGACCATTTCCCATGGTCTCTTTCTCTTCTTCTCCCAAGGCTTTGGGATAATCCGCTCTCTTTCTTTTCCCGGCTTTAAGCTGGCCAGCTTGCGAACCTACCGTCCGCCAAGCCGCCATATAGTTGGTGATACTACACTACAACTTTGAAACTGTTAAACGTGAGAGCACATACACTGTGCCACTAATCACTCTCACTACTCTCTCACGGTAATAAGCAAATGTCTCTCACTGTCAGCAGATACGCGCACGTGTTGCTTCGGCAACGGACAAAACGAGACTCTATAGAGTTTCACGACTTCCGACGCCCCTTTTATAAGATCGCTCGGCCTGCACACATGCACACTTCCTCGCAGCGAGCGTACGACAGAGGGTACGCATGTGTTGGTGTGGCCTAAAGTGTATATAATGGCGCGGTCTCGCGCCGAGAGCATTTATTGTGCATTGTGAACCTGAACCTTACGGATCAAAATGACTGGACGCGGAAAGGGAGGCAAAGGTCTGGGCAAAGGAGGAGCCAAGCGTCATCGCAAAGTGCTGCGCGATAACATCCAGGGAATCACCAAGCCAGCTATCCGTCGTCTGGCCCGCCGTGGAGGAGTGAAGCGTATCTCTGGCCTGATTTACGAGGAAACTCGTGGCGTGCTGAAGGTATTCCTGGAGAACGTGATCCGTGATGCGGTCACCTACACCGAACACGCCAAGCGCAAGACCGTCACAGCGATGGACGTCGTGTACGCGCTGAAGCGTCAAGGTCGCACTCTGTACGGTTTCGGAGGTTAAGCCCGACGACCCCGCCAGCCAGCGAACACAGCTGTTGCCAGCTCATCTCAACGGTCCTTTTCAGGACCACAATCCGTTAGCGTTGCCTAAAATGCCTACATTTTACAACTTTGATCGATGGTTGGTTTGAAAATATTGAGAATTATTCTAAGTGATCATTGGTGTTCGTTTGCGGTGATTCGAATATCGAACAGAACCAGTGTTCAGGCAAGCTCAAAGAGAGACGCCATCTAGTGCAGACGCTGAGACACGGTACCACAGGGGTTTGTTTTTAATTTCGTAGCAACGTACGGAACTGTCCATGAAGTGAGACGAGCAACACGCGCAGGTCCCTTCCCGATTGTGATCAGTGAAAATCAAACATATGTATAGTGTCATAAAAAAGCAGCATTGAAAAGCCTGCCGTCGCACACGCAAGGATCGAGAGAAACGTTACGAACTGTTGATAGAAACGCTCTCTTTTTGTGTGATTTCTCTGGCGAAGCTTTCGCTACGCTCATGCGTCTCGCGATATGCTATCTTATAAAATAGCTGATTCCTCTGTTGCCCGCACAAATGCAGTTCGTGACCAAGGCCTGCTTCGCACAGATTAAGTGCGAAATCTCAGTACTGTACAATTGTCCGGCCGATCCTAGAATTCGAAAGCCTCATGTGGACTCGTTCACAACAACATATTATTAACAGGATAGAATCATTTCAGTATAAGTGTTTGCGCCCATCGCGTATGCAATCTCCATCAGGATGCTCTACTGCTCCTTAGTTCGATCGGTGCTGCCCAAGCGCCACACATTGCTTAAACGACTGGAAAACAGAAACTCCACTTAAAAACAAAATGACGCGCCCGACCTTTTACCCGACGTTTAATGCGTGCGCGCCTTTTCGCCTCGAGGACGCGTTTATTTAGACCAACGACGACGGTTTCAGACGATAAGTGTCATCGTTTTTTAAACTATGTCGTCGCCTATGAACATGCACATTGTAATATTATTGTACCGGCACCAGTGATGGCACCGACGTACGCGTTGTACAAACAACCAGATCACTCCCATTGCCACTCCTTTTGCCACCGCCGCCGTCGTTTTTAGTCCCCCGTGGGGGTAGTTGTGAAAAAATCACAACTCTTCTGGGTGGTGGCTGGTGAAGTTTGTGACGCAATTTTATTCGATCCTTCGACACAATCGCAAAACTGTGTACTTATATCAGACCAAACCCTGTGTGTTGTGTTGTTCACGGGCAAGGCTGGTCCCTGGAATGCGGGATGGGAATGCGAATGGGAAGAAAACAAAACTAGCATAAGATAAAAATAAAACTACATTTCTACTGGGGCAAATTTGAAACATTTCAAGATACGATTTGGGCATCGAGTCGCTGAACCAGCGAAATTGGCTCCGGGTACACACAATAGGACCGGGGTTTAGATCCCATCCAGACCGCCTAGGGGCGTACAACGTTCTGACTACTTTGCTACGGGTACAATCAAGTCACAGAAAGCCAGAAATGGCAGGCCAAGACCGCTCGAGCTTGTAATGCCTGGGAAGAAGAAGAAATTATTTGTTGCGGGACTACCGAACTAAACTTGTATGTCCCAACCAGGCCGCTGCTTGACGTGTAGAGGATTGCCGAACCCGTTTTGGCGCCTATTCGCCGAGTCTTTTATCAAATAGATTGTATGGAATGGAAATACATGTGCAGTCGGTCGGGTCGAGAAACAGCGTAGAATTTGTTTAATTAAGAAAGCCTCATATCCTCAGTCCTGTCCGTGTGGGAGGGTTAATTCCTACCTGTACAAGGTTTGTTATTTTAATTTTTATGGGATGTTTTGGCTACCCTGCACTGAAGGTCAGGCGGATGCGGATCAGGTTAATGAGGCTGTGTGCCAGCTTCTACTTCATCTCGCATGCGTTACCTGAGACAGGCTGGCAGGCTGGGTGGGATACTTGAGCGTTCTCCATGCAGATTTTCGAAGGTACGGTTAGGGAGGGAACAGGAATGGTTCAACATATTCTTTAGCAATACGATTTGTCGCCCTGAAAAGGACGGTTTTTGGTGGAGCAGCTGGTGGCTGGCTAGTGAGCTTAGGCCTTCTTTTCGGTCTTCTTCGGCAACAGCACGGCCTGAATGTTGGGCAGCACACCACCCTGGGCGATGGTCACACCGGACAGCAGCTTGTTCAATTCCTCGTCGTTGCGGATGGCCAGCTGCAGATGACGCGGGATGATGCGCGTCTTCTTGTTGTCTCGTGCAGCGTTTCCTGCCAATTCCAACACTTCAGCGGCCAGGTACTCCATCACGGCAGCCAGATACACTGGTGCGCCGGCACCGACACGCTCGGCATAGTTGCCTTTGCGCAGCAGACGATGGATACGGCCAACTGGGAACTGCAGACCAGCACGGTTCGAGCGGGACTTTGCCTTTCCCTTCACTTTTCCTCCCTTTCCACGGCCAGACATGATGAAGGCTTGGGTTTCAGTTGAGTTCGTTGAGAGCGCGACGCGGCGATGTGCGATGCTTCGTAGCTTGTTCGCTTGTGCCAGAAAACGAGCCCGTTTCTCGGCTTATATACCGGGAGAGAAAACGTCGGCAATCTCCTCTCTGGTTGCGCGCCTGTCACCTCAGTTCCAAATAAAAGCCGAATGAAGCGATTGGATCGGTATCAAACGCGTTTCTACTCTCCGACAGTTGGCATCGTACCCGTCGTAAGCTAGCGAAATGGCACCGAAAACCAGTGGAAAGGCTGCGAAGAAGTCTGGCAAGGCCCAGAAAAACATCTCCAAGTCGGACAAGAAGAAGAAAAGGAAGACCCGCAAGGAGAGCTACGCTATCTACATCTACAAGGTGTTGAAGCAGGTCCACCCGGACACCGGTATTTCCTCGAAGGCGATGAGCATCATGAACAGTTTCGTGAACGACATCTTCGAGCGCATCGCTGCCGAAGCGTCCCGCCTGGCGCACTACAACAAGCGCTCGACGATCACGTCCCGCGAAATCCAAACCGCCGTCCGCCTGCTGCTGCCCGGTGAGCTGGCCAAGCACGCCGTCTCCGAAGGAACCAAGGCAGTCACCAAGTACACCAGCTCGAAGTAATTCTCGACGGACGGGGGAAGCTCATCCATCTATCCATCCAACCAACCGGTCCTTTTCAGGACCACAATACGCATCTGTCGAAAAGAATTTGTCCCAACCCAACTCTCCATCATCAAATGTAACCAACTAATTCCAGTCGCACAATATTCAAGTTGCGCAATAGAATCGCGGTAGACAGCCACTTACGGGGCATTTCCTAGCGTTCCCAGGTAACAAAATCGTCTATCTCGCTCTATCTAAGCAAAAAGTAAACCTACCAAAGCGAGAAAGGATGATGATTTTCTAACCTGGGTTTCTCCAACGGAGAGCAGCATTTTGTATCGTTCATTTACTCATCCTTTTGCTTGCCTGAGACATTACTTGTGTTTATGAATATTATTCATGTTTGTATGTACTCAATGCATATATGTTTGTGATGAATGCAGTGCAGAATTATGATAAAACGTTTTCGTACAAACAATTATGAACTATCAGTTTTGAAACATTAGCGTACATCGGAGAATTGCTGCATTGTGGTAAACATTGATGGCAATCATGACTTCCTGGCTTGACCTGAAAATAGAATTTCATATCCATGGCGATCGCTTCACACGGGTACCTTGTTGGTGTGGCGTCGCGCACCACTCAACCAAGCAAAGCTATTCTCTAGGCTCCCATGCCAACAACACGCGCGCATCGAGTACTCCATGCAACATTTTTCTAACCAACAAAATGAATCGACATGATTGGAAGGAGGATGATTTCAACATTACTCTTTTGCTCAACATTTCTGGTGGTCCTGAGAAGGACCGTTTTTGTTTGGGGCGAGACTGCCGCTCGAGGGACAGCGACGACTTAGGCACGCTCTCCACGGATGCGACGGGCCAGCTGGATGTCTTTCGGCATGATGGTGACGCGCTTCGCGTGGATGGCGCACAGGTTGGTGTCCTCGAACAGGCCGACAAGGTACGCCTCGCTGGCTTCCTGCAGGGCCATCACGGCCGAGCTCTGGAAACGCAGGTCGGTCTTGAAGTCTTGCGCAATTTCACGAACCAGACGCTGGAAGGGCAGCTTGCGGATGAGCAGCTCGGTCGACTTCTGGTAGCGACGGATTTCACGCAGGGCTACGGTTCCCGGACGGTAACGATGCGGCTTCTTCACTCCTCCGGTGGCCGGAGCACTCTTGCGAGCGGCCTTGGTGGCCAGCTGCTTGCGCGGGGCCTTGCCTCCGGTCGATTTACGGGCAGTTTGCTTCGTACGGGCCATTGTACACTGTTGGCTGAGGGTAGCGGGACGTGAGCGTGTCTTTCTCGATGCGAAGTGGCTTCTGAAATAGAGTTTCACGACTTCCGACGCCCCTTTTATAAGATCGCTCGGCCTGCACACATGCACACTTCCTCGCAGCGAGCGTACGACAGAGGGTACGCATGTGTTGGTGTGGCCTAAAGTGTATATAATGGCGCGGTCTCGCGCCGAGAGCATTTATTGTGCATTGTGAACCTGAACCTTACGGATCAAAATGACTGGACGCGGAAAGGGAGGCAAAGGTCTGGGCAAAGGAGGAGCCAAGCGTCATCGCAAAGTGCTGCGCGATAACATCCAGGGAATCACCAAGCCAGCTATCCGTCGTCTGGCCCGCCGTGGAGGAGTGAAGCGTATCTCTGGCCTGATTTACGAGGAAACTCGTGGCGTGCTGAAGGTATTCCTGGAGAACGTGATCCGTGATGCGGTCACCTACACCGAACACGCCAAGCGCAAGACCGTCACAGCGATGGACGTCGTGTACGCGCTGAAGCGTCAAGGTCGCACTCTGTACGGTTTCGGAGGTTAAGCCCGACGACCCCGCCAGCCAGCGAACACAGCTGTTGCCAGCTCATCTCAACGGTCCTTTTCAGGACCACAATCCGTTAGCGTTGCCTAAAATGCCTACATTTTACAACTTTGATCGATGGTTGGTTTGAAAATATTGAGAATTATTTTAAGTGATCATTGGTGTTCGTTTGCGGTGATTCGAATATCGAACAGAACCAGTGTTCAGGCATGCTCAAAGAGAGACGCCATCTAGTGCAGACGCTGAGACACGGTACCACAGGGGTTTTTTTTCTAATTTCGTAGCAACGTACGGAACTGTCCATGAAGTGAGACGAGCAACACGCGCAGGTCCCTTCCCGATTGTGATCAGTGAAAATCAAACATATGTATAGTGTCACAAAAAAGCAGCATTGAAAAGCCTGCCGTCGCACACGCAAGGATCGAGAGAAACGTTACGAAGTGTTGGTAGAAACGCTCTCTTTTTGTGTGATTTCTCTGGCGAAGCTTTCGCTACGCTCATGCGTCTCGAGATATGCTATCTTATAAAATAGCTGATTCCTCTGTTGCCCGCACAAATGCAGTTCGTGACCAAGGCCTGCTTCGCACAGATTAAGTGCGAAATCTCAGTACTGTACAATTGTCCGGCCGATCCTAGAATTCGAAAGCCTCATGTGGACTCGTTCACAACAACATATTATTAACAGGATAGAATCATTTCAGTATAAGTGTTTGCGCCCATCGCGTATGCAATCTCCATCAGGATGCTCTACTGCTCCTTAGTTCGATCGGTGCTGCCCAAGCGCCACACATTGCTTAAACGACTGGAAAACAGAAACTCCACTTAAAAACAAAATGACGCGCCCGACCTTTTACCCGACGTTTAATGCGTGCGCGCCTTTTCGCCTCGAGGACGCGTTTATTTAGACCAACGACGACGGTTTCAGACGATAAGTGTCATCGTTTTTTTTAAACTATGTCGTCGCCTATGAACATGCACATTTAATATTATTGTACCCGCACCAGTGATGGCACCGACGTACGCGTTGTACAAACAACCAGATCACTCCCATTGGCACTCCTTTTGCCACCACCGCCGCCGTCGTTTTTAGTCCCCCGTGGGGGTAGTTGTGAAAAAATCACAACTCTTCTGGGTGGTGGTTGGTGAAGTTTGTGAAGCAATTTTATTCGATCCTTCGATACAATCTCAAAACTGTGTACTATTATCAGACCAAACCCTGTGTGTTGTGTTGTTCACGGCCAAGGCTGGTCCCTGGAATATGGAATGGGAATGCGAATAGAACGAAAACAAAACTAGCATAAGATAGAAATAAAACTACATTTCTATTGGGGCAATTTTGAAACAGTCCCAAGATACGATTTGGGCATCGAGTCGCTGAACCAGCGAAATTGGCTCCGGGTACACACAATAGGACCGGGGTTTAAATCCCATCCAGACCGCCTAGGGGCGTACATAGGGCTGACTACATTGCTACGGGTACAATCAAGTCACAGAAAGCCAGAAATGGCAAGCCAAGACCGCTCGAGGTTGTAATGCCTGGGAAGAAGAAGAAATTATTTGTTGCGGGACTACCGGACTAAACTTGTATGTCCCAACCAGGCCGCTGCTTGACGTGTAGAGGATTGCCGAACCCGTTTTGGCGCCTATTCGCCGAGTCTTTTATCAAAAAGATTGTATGGAATGGAAATACATGTGCAGTCGGTCGGGTCGAGAAACAGCGTAGAATTTGTTTAATTAAGAAAGCCTCATATCCTCAGTCCTGTCCGTGTGGGAGGGTTAATTCCCACCTGTACAAGGTTTGCTATTTTAATTTTTATGGGATGTTTTGGCTACCCTGCACTGAAGGTCAGGCGGATGCGGATCAGGTTAATGAGGCTGTGTGTTAGCTTCTACTTCATCGCGCATGCGTTACCTGAGACAGGCTGGCAGGCTGGGTGGGATACTTGAGCGTTCTCCATGCAGATTTTCGAAGGTACGGTTAGGGAGGGAACAGGAATGATTCAACATATTCTTTAGCAATACGATTTGTCGCCCTGAAAAGGACGGTTTTTGGTGGAGCAGCTGGTGGCTGGCTAGTGAGCTTAGGCCTTCTTTTCGGTCTTCTTCGGCAACAGCACGGCCTGAATGTTGGGCAGCACACCACCCTGGGCGATGGTCACACCGGACAGCAGCTTGTTCAATTCCTCGTCGTTGCGGATGGCCAGCTGCAGATGACGCGGGATGATGCGCGTCTTCTTGTTGTCTCGTGCAGCGTTTCCTGCCAATTCCAACACTTCAGCGGCCAGGTACTCCATCACGGCAGCCAGATACACTGGTGCGCCGGCACCGACACGCTCGGCATAGTTGCCTTTGCGCAGCAGACGATGGATACGGCCAACTGGGAACTGCAGACCAGCACGGTTCGAGCGGGACTTTGCCTTTCCCTTCACTTTTCCTCCCTTTCCACGGCCAGACATGATGAAGGCTTGGGTTTCAGTTGAGTTCGTTGAGAGCGCGACGCTGGCGATGTGCGATGCTTCGTAGCTTGTTCGCTTGTGCCAGAAAACGCGCCCGTTTTCTCGTTTATATACCGGGAGAGAAAACGTCGGCAATCTCCTCTCTGGTTGCGCGCCTGTCACCTCAGTTCCAAATAAAAGCCGAATGAAGCGATTGGATCGGTATCAAACGCGTTTCTACTCTCCGACAGTTGGCATCGTACCCGTCGTAAGCTAGCGAAATGGCACCGAAAACCAGTGGAAAGGCTGCGAAGAAGTCTGGCAAGGCCCAGAAAAACATCTCCAAGTCGGACAAGAAGAAGAAAAGGAAGACCCGCAAGGAGAGCTACGCTATCTACATCTACAAGGTGTTGAAGCAGGTCCACCCGGACACCGGTATTTCCTCGAAGGCGATGAGCATCATGAACAGTTTCGTGAACGACATCTTCGAGCGCATCGCTGCCGAAGCGTCCCGCCTGGCGCACTACAACAAGCGCTCGACGATCACGTCCCGCGAAATCCAAACCGCCGTCCGCCTGCTGCTGCCCGGTGAGCTGGCCAAGCACGCCGTCTCCGAAGGAACCAAGGCAGTCACCAAGTACACCAGCTCGAAGTAATTCTCGACGGACGGGGGAAGCTCATCCATCTATCCATCCAACCAACCGGTCCTTTTCAGGACCACAATACGCATCTGTCGAAAAGAATTTGTCCCAACCCAACCCTCCATCATCAAATGTAACCAACTAATTCCAGTCGCACAATATTCAAGTTGCGCAATAGAATCGCGGTAGACAGCCACTTACGGGGCATTTCCTAGCGTTCCCAGGTAACAAAATCGTCTATCTCGCTCTATCTAAGCAAAAAGTAAACCTACCAAAGCGAGAAAGGATGATGATTTTCTAACCTGGGTTTCTCCAACGGAGAGCAGCATTTTGTATCGTTCATTTACTCATCCTTTTGCTTGCCTGAGACATTACTTGTGTTTATGAATATTATTCATGTTTGTATGTACTTAATGCATATATGTTTGTGATGAATGCAGTGCAGAATTATGATAAAACGTTTTCGTACAAACAATTATGAACTATCAGTTTTGAAACATTAGCGTACATCGGAGAATTGCTGCATTGTGGTAAACATTGATGGCAATCATGACTTCCTGGCTTGACCTGAAAATAGAATTTCATATCCATGGCGATCGCTTCACACGGGTACCTTGTTGGTGTGGCGTCGCGTACCACTCAACCAAGCAAAGCTATTCTCTAGGCTCCCATGCCAACAACACGCGCGCATCGAGTACTCCATGCAACATTTTTCTAACCAACAAAATGAATCGACATGATTGGAAGGAGGATGATTTCAACATTACTCTTTTGCTCAACATTTCTGGTGGTCCTGAGAAGGACCGTTTTTGTTTGGGGCGAGACTGCCGCTCGAGGGACAGCGACGACTTAGGCACGCTCTCCACGGATGCGACGGGCCAGCTGGATGTCTTTCGGCATGATGGTGACGCGCTTCGCGTGGATGGCGCACAGGTTGGTGTCCTCGAACAGGCCGACAAGGTACGCCTCGCTGGCTTCCTGCAGGGCCATCACGGCCGAGCTCTGGAAACGCAGGTCGGTCTTGAAGTCTTGCGCAATTTCACGAACCAGACGCTGGAAGGGCAGCTTGCGGATGAGCAGCTCGGTCGACTTCTGGTAGCGACGGATTTCACGCAGGGCTACGGTTCCCGGACGGTAACGATGCGGCTTCTTCACTCCTCCGGTGGCCGGAGCACTCTTGCGAGCGGCCTTGGTGGCCAGCTGCTTGCGCGGGGCCTTGCCTCCGGTCGATTTACGGGCAGTTTGCTTCGTACGGGCCATTGTACACTGTTGGCTGAGGGTAGCGGGACGTGAGCGTGTCTTTCTCGATGCGAAGTGGCTTCTGAAATATTTTTTTTTTTTTTTTTTTTTTCGTTTATTTATAGAGGCTTTGGGTCTTTGAGACTTCATTCGCCTCTTTCCTGTCTATTGTTACATATGTGTGGTAAAAACTATGGCTTAACTATTGCTTAACTATTATTCTTTTAGTAATATGGAAACTATTATGCTATAAATTTATAGTTCTCGGTACAGGTTGCTGATGTGTAAAAATCGGATGAGGCGGTTCTGCTGTTGCTTGTCGGGAGACAGTATGATGGCTAGGTCGGTATCTAGTTGGCAGGTGGTTCGGTGTGTAGTGTATCCATGGCAATCGGTAAGGATGTGGCGGACGGTAATGTCGACGCCACAGAAGCTGCAAAGTGGAGGACTGGATCGTTCGAGCAGGTAGGAGTGGGTCAGGCGGGTGTGACCAATGCGAAGCCGGGAAAGGACTCGTTGGATGTGGCTGGAATCGGGATCGTCCCAGGGTGCGGTGTTGTGCTTGATGGAGCGGAGTTTTGTGGAGAGGTCTAGGTTGTGCCAGGTGGTGTTCCAGTGTTGAGCGACTATTGCGTTAGTGAAGCGGATGGCGTCACGGCGCGAAAGAGAGCTGTGCGATTCGGCCGGACGGAGCCGACCTTGGTTGGCAAGACGGTCGGCTTTCTCGTTTCCGTCGATTCCGGAATGACCCGGAATCCAACAGAGGACTATTTCAGGAGATGGAAGGATGTCATCTAGGAGCTGAATGTGTGGGTCTTTTGAGGAACCGTGTTGAAGGGCTGCCAGAACACTAGCGCTGTCGGTGAAAATGACGTTCGGAATGTCGGTCCGAAGTCCTTCATCGGCGGCAAGACGGATGGCTATTGCTTCGGCTGAAAAGATAGAGGTGTGGTTAGGGAGCTTGATGGCGCAATTTTCGAGGCTGGAATGGATCCCACAGCCGGCTGACTCCCGATTGACGGAGCCGTCTGTGTAGATGTGGTGATGGTGGTGGTATTTGGTCCGGATCAGGTGCGTAAAGGTGGTATTGGCGATGTGGCTGCTTTTTCCGGTTCCCCGGAGAGTTTGTTTCAGTTCCCAGTCTATGGCAGGAGTGCTATGGTACCAGGGACGTGTTCCCCGGCGGCTGGATTGGATGATCGGAGGAAGCTGGTGGTTGGTGAGTTGTTGCAGGTCGGAGTTAGCTCTGGTAATGAGGGCAGTTGCGTCGATTCCTTTCTCAAGGATCCGAGCTGCAGCTGCGACGAGTCTGTTGGTGATGATGTGCTGAAATGGAAGAAAACCGCTTTCGCAGAGGAGGGAAACAATCGGACTGGTGACAAAAGCACCAGTAGCGTAGCGGATGGCTGTATGGTAGACGGGTGCTACTCTCTTCTCGAAGGTTGCTCGCTCGCGGGAAACAATCTCGATGCCGTAGAGTAGTTTAGGTAGGAGCCAGGCGTTGATGATGCGATTCAGGGTTGAGCGGGAGGCCCGAGCTTTGCCGGTTCCAAGCATCCGGAACAAGTTCAGCCGGTTGTTTGCTTCCTTCTTGACCCTGTTGGAATGTGGAAGAAAAGAAAGCCTACTGTCGAAGGTTACGCCGAGTATGTCGGCTATCTTTGTGTTGGGTATTGGTGTCCTATTAAAAGTTATTGGTCGTCGTTGACTGCAAGAGCAGTGTTTGCAGATATGGAGGATTTTGGACTTTGTGTGTGATATTTCGTAGCCAGTCCATCTCGACCACTGTCGAACCTTGTCAACCCCTGTTTGCAGGAGTTTACGAGATTCGCAAGCAGTATGAGATGAAGAGGCCAGGATAATATCGTCTGCATAGAGGAATGCTTGGATTTCTGTGGGAAGGGAGCAAAAAAGAGATTCCATACTGATGAGGAAAAGGGTTGGAGAGAGAATGGCCCCTTGCGGAACACCATTCTCTTGTGTGTAGGGGTTGGATAGTTCGGTTCCTATTTGTACTCTAAAAGTCCTGTCCGTAAGGAAGCTATCAATGAACTTGGTTAAAAGTCCACCAAAGCCCCAACGAGACAGTTGTGTAAGGAATGGCATGACGCCAGGTTCGATCAAAGGCTTTGGATAGGTCTATGATTGCTAGGTCTATGTGGTGGTCACTACTGGTGGCTTTATCTAATAGATCGTCCAGCTTGGCAAAGTACGTTTCCGTACCTCTACCCGGCTGGAACGCATGCTGGTTATTGCTAAGGAGATTACGGTCTTGTAGTTCCTGTGTTAATCTACGATTTACCATCCTTTCCAACACCTTAGCAATACAGTTAAGGAGCGAGATTGGACGGTAACTATCTATTTCATTAATGGGTTTTTTGGGTTTAGGAATCGGAATTGTTAAACTGCCTTTCCAGTCCGCCGGGATATTCCCGGTGGACCAGATGCTATTGTAAATGTTAAGAAGTATTAGTTTCGCATACGGGGGCAGGTTTTTCAGCAAAGGATAACCTACGTTGTCAGGGCCGGAAGATTTGCCCTGACATTTTCTGAGGGACCAGTTTAGTTCAGCTATTGAGAAAGGTCTATTGTATCTATGGTTAGTGGCATCTACTAGGGGAAGTGGGATCTGTTCTGCAGTTTGTTTGTGACGACGGAATTGGGGAGAAAAGTTGTCTGTAGCTGAAACATTTGCAAAGTGTTTTGCAAAAGCTTCAGGTACTTCCGCTGGAGGGATAGTGGTAGATGGATTGGTTGGTAGGTTAAGGGTAATGGGAGCATAAGAGCGTTGGTTGCGGCCCGAGAGCACACTCACCCGCCGCCAAAGCTCCTTACAGGTCAAGAGAGGGTTGACATCAGCTACGAACTGATTCCAACTACTCTCTTTCGCTGTCCGGATTGCTTCTTTGGCAAGGCGATTGGCTTCCCGATACCGTTCGGCTAATATAGGTGTGAAAAAATTATCGGGAATATGGCTTGCGCGGCGAAATCGGCGTAGAGCAGCGCGACGGGCTTTGATAGCCCGCGCGACTGTCTCATTCCACCAGGGGACATTTCTTCGGGAGGAAGTATTGCCTTTTGTACGAGGGATACTAAGGGAAGCTGCTATTTTAATGGTTTCTACGAAGCGGGAAATGGAGGGGTTTTCGTCAAGTGGAAGATTGAATCGGATTTCTGTTTGATACCTTTCCCAGTCAGCCCCCTCATACTTCCAACGGGAGCGTATGAGGGATGGCTGAGAACGAAAGGAGCTATGGATTAAGAGTGGGAAATGGTCACTGTTGTGTGTGTCTGTGTCAACGGCTATGTGGAATTGAGGTGCCATGGAAGATGACACCGCACAGTAATCTAAGATGGAGCTTTTCCCGTCGGAGGGAGAAACGCGGGTTGGGGTTTGGTTGTAGAGGATTTCTAAATCGACAGAAGGAAATATGCTGTCTAGGAGGTTGCCACGGGAGTTGGTAAGGGGACAACCCCAGGTGCTGTGTTGGGCATTAAGATCTCCGAGGAGGATCAATGGAAAAGAGAGCTGTGAGAGAAGGGTAGGAAGGTCATTTTGTATAGCAGACAACCTGAGGGAGGGAGATAGGTACATGCAGAGGACGGTTGCTTTAAGTGGAGATGTAATTTGTACGGCTACTGATGGGATTGAAGTGGTTAGTTTAATTGTTTTAGTCGGAATGTGTTTAAGCACACCCAAACACACATTTTGGTGTGGATGAGTAGGGTTAATATTAAAAAACCAGTTATATTTGTTGAAAGGAGTGGAAGAAAGAGAGGGTATAGCTTGTGTTTCTTGTAGGGTGATGATGCTGGGATTATGTTTGGTAATGAGGAGTTTTAATTCATCTAGGTTATTTTTTATGCTTCTAATATTCCAGGATAATGCAAAAAGAGATTGTTGGTTAGTGGTATTCGATGGGTTTTGGGGATCACCGGTAATAGGATGGGCAGGGGATTCAGATCTGTGATGGGGTTTAGAAGCGGTCAAGGAGAAAAAGAGTTACCTAGCTAGGTTTTTTCTTTTTCTTGCTACGGGTGGAAACGGAGGAAGGAGAAGGGATGGTGGAGGAGTTAGGGATAGGGGGAGAGGGAAGGTTGGGGATGGTGGTGGGGGTGGTTGGGGTTTCCTCTTCCGAGGAGGGAGAGCCCTTATTCCCGCGGGCTCGCTTGCGGGAGATGGATGAGGTGGTAGAGGCAGTGTCATCTGTGTCAGTTAGAGTAGTGTCGGTTTCTGATTCTAGTGAACTTTCGTTTTGTTGTTGTTTGATTGTTTTGTTCATGTGTTTTGTGAAGGATTTCATCATTTTGGACTGGTCGCGTATTTGTTTTCTTAGTTCTTCAATAGATGCGTGCAGTGTTTTGATTAGTTCGTCTTGTTCTTTGTTTTTGGCTTCGAGATTGGCAATAATAGCGTCTTTTTCGTCCGTGATTGTCTGTTGTGCGTAGGTTAGTCTTTGTTGGACAAGGGAAGGAGCTACGGGCAAACTAACAAATTTACGGGCTTCGCCAAATGAACAGTTATTGTCTACCTTATATTTGATGATAGCTTCTTCTTGTAGGTAGCGGGGACAGGAACGGGAGAAGGCGTTATGTGGTCCTTTGCAGTTGATGCACACGGGGTCGACGGGGCAGTCTCCGTGGGCAGGCGTACCGCAGTTGGCGCAGGCTTGAGCTACCTTGCAGCTCATCTTGGTGTGTCCGTAATGAGCGCAGTTGTAGCACATCATGGGTTTGGGGTAGTAAGGTCGGGTAGAAACTTGCAGGGCACCGAGGCGGATGGTAGATGGTATCGAGGTGGTGTTTATGCGAAGCAGGAAAATGTTGGTGTTCACGATGTCTCCGTTCACCTTTCTCGTGAATCTACGCACAAAAATCACTTTCTGGTCCTTGAGTTCGTTCAAAATTTCATCGTCGTTGAGGTCTTTTAAATCGGGGGAATAGATCACGCATTGGACACTATTAAGGTTGGTATGGGGAGTCACTGTCACAGGGGTTCCGTCGATAAGTTTGGTAAGGGATTGGAGCGTTTGGAATTGTTTAGAGCTACGGGTTTTAATGAGGAGTTTTTTGCCGTTGTCGATCGGTTTTCCGGGCTCGGAAAGTTGACCAGCAAGGGAGGAAAGAGATTTGCCAATTACAAAAGGGTTTTTAGGGAGAGGGGATCCGTCGGTCGTTTGCAAAACTAAGAATTTCATGTCACCGTGTTCGTCTTTTCTGTCCATAAATAGGGGTAAGGACCTCTCATTTCGAGAGGGCCCACCGGGAGGGGGAAAATCCCTCTCGGGGAAAAGTGGGCCTGGCATTATGATGCCGGGCCCAGTGAAAAAGGATTTAAAATGTCCAGTCAGTCACAAAAATTAGAATAAACACTGCACAAAAAATTATCTCTGCGTCACCACACACACTGAACACCAAGAGTCTTTTTCCTCACTTATTCGAATGTCTTTTCACTACGCCACTGCACTAAAGTTATGAAATTTATGGTGTCTCGTCTCACTCTTAATCTCTTAAAACGACCACCACTGCACAGAAGTTACGGAATGTAGCACAAACGGGTACAGCAACACACGGAAAAACCACCGGTAAAATCCCCGGGTAAATACGCACGGGGAAGAATTCCGGGTATCCCAGGTAAACACTGCACTGCACACTACACGGAAACACAGGGAAGCAGCACAGCTGTATGGAGGCGAAAATCCCACGGTAACAGGTCACAAACTAGAGCACACGTAAACACGTCCTTCCAGGATGACTGTCACAGTAAGAATGGGCTTCTGAAATAGAGTTTCACGACTTCCGACGCCCCTTTTATAAGATCGCTCGGCCTGCACACATACGCACTTCCTCGCAGCGAGCGTACGACAGAGGGTACGCATGTGTTGGTGTGGCCTAAAGTGTATATAATGGCGCGGTCTCGCGCCGAGAGCATTTATTGTGCATTGTGAACCTGAACCTTACGGATCAAAATGACTGGACGCGGAAAGGGAGGCAAAGGTCTGGGCAAAGGAGGAGCCAAGCGTCATCGCAAAGTGCTGCGCGATAACATCCAGGGAATCACCAAGCCAGCTATCCGTCGTCTGGCCCGCCGTGGAGGAGTGAAGCGTATCTCTGGCCTGATTTACGAGGAAACTCGTGGCGTGCTGAAGGTATTCCTGGAGAACGTGATCCGTGATGCGGTCACCTACACCGAACACGCCAAGCGCAAGACCGTCACAGCGATGGACGTCGTGTACGCGCTGAAGCGTCAAGGTCGCACTCTGTACGGTTTCGGAGGTTAAGCCCGACGACCCCGCCAGCCAGCGAACACAGCTGTTGCCAGCTCATCTCAACGGTCCTTTTCAGGACCACAATCCGTTAGCGTTGCCTAAAATGCCTACATTTTACAACTTTGATTGATGGTTGGTTTGAAAATATTGAGAATTATTCTAAGTGATCATTGGTGTTCGTTTGCGGTGATTCGAATATCGAACAGAACCAGTGTTCAGGCATGCTCAAAGAGAGACGCCATCTAGTGCAGACGCTGAGACACGGTACCACAGGGGTTTTTTTTCTAAATTTCGTAGCAACGTACGGAACTGTCCATGAAGTGAGACGAGCAACACGCGCAGGTCCCTTCCCGATTGTGATCAGTGAAAATCAAACATATGTATAGTGTCACAAAAAAGCAGCATTGAAAAGCCTGCCGTCGCACACGCAAGGATCGAGAGAAACGTTACGAACTGTTGATAGAAACGCTCTCTTTTTGTGTGATTTCTCTGGCGAAGCTTTCGCTACGCTCATGCGTCTCGCGATATGCTATCTTATAAAATAGCTGATTCCTCTGTTGCCCGCACAAATGCAGTTCGTGACCAAGGCCTGCTTCGCACAGATTAAGTGCGAAATCTCAGTACTGTACAATTGTCCGGCCGATCCTAGAATTCGAAAGCCTCATGTGGACTCGTTCACAACAACATATTATTAACAGGATAGAATCATTTCAGTATAAGTGTTTGCGCCTATCGCGTATGCAATCTCCATCAGGATGCTCTACTGCTCCTTAGTTCGATCGGTGCTGCCCAAGCGCCACACATTGCTTAAACGACTGGAAAACAGAAACTCCACTTAAAAACAAAATGACGCGCCCGACCTTTTACCCGACGTTTAATGCGTGCGCGCCTTTTCGCCTCGAGGACGCGTTTATTTAGACCAACGACGACGGTTTCAGACGATAAGTGTCATCGTTTTTTTTTTTAAACTATGTCGACGCCTATGAACATGCACATTGTAATATTATTGTACCGGCACCAGTGATGGCACCGACGTACGCGTTGTACAAACAACCAGATCACTCCCATTGCCACTCCTTTTGCCCACCGCCGCCGTCGTTTTTAGTCCCCCGTGGGGGTAGTTGTGAAAAAATCACAACTCTTCTGGGTGGTGGTTGGTGAAGTTTGTGAAGCAATTTTATTCGATCCTTCGATACAATCTCAAAACTGTGTACTTTTATCAGACCAAACCCTGTGTGTTGTGTTGTTCACGGGCAAGGCTGGTCCCTGGAATATGGAATGGGAATGCGAATGGAACGAAAACAAAACTAGCATAAGATAGAAATAAAACTACATTTCTATTGGGGCAAATTTGAAACAGTTCCAAGATACGATTTGGGCATCGAGTTCGCTGAACCAGCGAAATTGGCTCCGGGTACACACAATAGGACCGGGGTTTAGATCCCATCCAGACCGCCTAGGGGCGTACATACGGTCTGACTACTTTGCTACGGGTACAATCAAGTCACAGAAAGCCAGAAATGGCAAGCCAAGACCGCTCGAGGTTGTAATGCCTGGGAAGAAGAAGAAATTATTTGTGGCGGGACTACCGAACTAAACTTGTATGTCCCAACCAGGCCGCTGCTTGACGTGTACAGGATTGCCGAACCCGTTTTGGCGCCTATTCGCCGAGTCTTTTATCAAAAAGATTGCATGGAATGGAAATACAGTCAGAATTCAGATCAGATTGCATGGAATGGAAATACAGAATGGAATGGAGCGTGCAGTCGGTCGGGTCGAGAAACAGCGTAGAATTTGTTTAATTAAGAAAGCCTCATATCCTCAGTCCTGTCCGTGTGGGAGGGTTAATTCCTACCTGTACAAGGTTTGCTATTTCAATTTTTATGGGATGTTTTGGCTACCCTGCATTGAAGGTCAGGCGGATGCGGATCAGGTTAATGAGGCTGTGTGTCAGCTTCTACTTCATCGCGCATGCGTTACCTGAGACAGGCTGGCAGGCTGGGTGGGATACTTGAGCGTTCTCCATGCGGATTTTCGAAGGTACGGTTAGGGAGGGAACAGGAATGGTTCAACATATTCTTTAGCAATACGATTTGTCGCCCTGAAAAGGACGGTTTTTGGTGGAGCAGCTGGTGGCTGGCTAGTGAGCTTAGGCCTTCTTTTCGGTCTTCTTCGGCAGCAGCACGGCCTGAATGTTGGGCAGCACACCACCCTGGGCGATGGTCACACCGGACAGCAGCTTGTTCAATTCCTCGTCGTTGCGGATGGCCAGCTGCAGATGACGCGGGATGATGCGCGTCTTCTTGTTGTCTCGTGCAGCGTTTCCTGCCAATTCCAACACTTCAGCGGCCAGGTACTCCATCACGGCAGCCAGATACACTGGTGCGCCGGCACCGACACGCTCGGCATAGTTGCCTTTGCGCAGCAGACGATGGATACGGCCAACTGGGAACTGCAGACCAGCACGGTTCGAACGGGACTTTGCCTTTCCCTTCACTTTTCCTCCCTTTCCACGGCCAGACATGATGAAGGCTTGGGTTTCAGTTGAGTTCGTTGAGAGCGCGACGCGGCGATGTGCGATGCTTCGTAGCTTGTTCGTTTGTGCCAGAAAACGCGCCCTTTTCTCGTTTATATACCGGGAGAGAAAACGTCGGCAATCTCCTCTCTGGTTGCGCGCCTGTCACCTCAGTTCCAAATAAAAGCCGAATGAAGCGATTGGATCGGTATCAAACGCGTTTCTACTCTCCGACAGTTGGCATCGTACCCGTCGTAAGCTAGCGAAATGGCACCGAAAACCAGTGGAAAGGCTGCGAAGAAGTCTGGCAAGGCCCAGAAAAACATCTCCAAGTCGGACAAGAAGAAGAAAAGGAAGACCCGCAAGGAGAGCTACGCTATCTACATCTACAAGGTGTTGAAGCAGGTCCACCCGGACACCGGTATTTCCTCGAAGGCGATGAGCATCATGAACAGTTTCGTGAACGACATCTTCGAGCGCATCGCTGCCGAAGCGTCCCGCCTGGCGCACTACAACAAGCGCTCGACGATCACGTCCCGCGAAATCCAAACCGCCGTCCGCCTGCTGCTGCCCGGTGAGCTGGCCAAGCACGCCGTCTCCGAAGGAACCAAGGCAGTCACCAAGTACACCAGCTCGAAGTAATTCTCGACGGACGGGGGAAGCTCATCCATCTATCCATCCAACCAACCGGTCCTTTTCAGGACCACAATACGCATCTGTCGAAAAGAATTTGTCCCAACCCAACTCTCCATCATCAAATGTAACCAACTAATTCCAGTCGCACAATATTCAAGTTGCACAATAGAATCGCGGTAGACAGCCACTTTAGGGCATTTCCTAGCGTTCCCAGGTAACAAAATCGTCTATCTCGCTCTATCTAAGCAAAAAGTAAACCTACCAAAGCAAGAAAGGATGATGATTTTCTAACCTGGGTTTCTCCAACGGAGAGCAGCATTTTGTATCGTTCATTTACTCATCCTTTTGCTTGCCTGAGACATTGACTTGTGTTTGATGAATATTATTCATGTTTGTATGTACTTAATGCACATATGTTTGTGATGAATGCAGTGCAGAATTACGATAAAACGTTTTCGTACAAACAATTATGAACTATCAGTTTTGAAACATTAGCGTACATCGGGAGTATTGCTGCATTGTGGTAAACATTGATGGCAATCATGACTTCCTGGCTTGACCTGAAAATAGAATTTCATATCCATGGCGATCGCTTCACACGGGTACCTTGTTGGTGTGGCGTCGCGCACCACTCAACCAAGCAAAGCTATTCTCTAGGCTCCGATGCCAACAACACGCGTGCATCGAGTACTCCATGCAACATTTTTCTAACCAACAAAATGAATCGACATGATTGGAAGGAGGATGATTTCAACATTACTCTTTTGCTCAACATTTCTGGTGGTCCTGAGAAGGACCGTTTTTGTTTGGGGCGAGACTGCCGCTCGAGGGACAGCGACGACTTAGGCACGCTCTCCACGGATGCGACGGGCCAGCTGGATGTCTTTCGGCATGATGGTGACGCGCTTCGCGTGGATGGCGCACAGGTTGGTGTCCTCGAACAGGCCGACAAGGTACGCCTCGCTGGCTTCCTGCAGGGCCATCACGGCCGAGCTCTGGAAACGCAGGTCGGTCTTGAAGTCTTGCGCAATTTCACGAACCAGACGCTGGAAGGGCAGCTTGCGGATGAGCAGCTCGGTCGACTTCTGGTAGCGACGGATTTCACGCAGGGCTACGGTTCCCGGACGGTAACGATGCGGCTTCTTCACTCCTCCGGTGGCCGGAGCACTCTTGCGAGCGGCCTTGGTGGCCAGCTGCTTGCGCGGGGCCTTGCCTCCGGTCGATTTACGGGCAGTTTGCTTCGTACGGGCCATTGTACACTGTTGGCTGAGGGTAGCGGGACGTGAGCGTGTCTTTCTCGATGCGAAGTGGCTTCTGAAATAGAGTTTCACGACTTCCGACGCCCCTTTTATAAGATCGCTCGGCCTGCACACATGCACACTTCCTCGCAGCGAGCGTACGACAGAGGGTACGCATGTGTTGGTGTGGCCTAAAGTGTATATAATGGCGCGGTCTCGCGCCGAGAGCATTAATTGTGCATTGTGAACCTGAACCTTACGGATCAAAATGACTGGACGCGGAAAGGGAGGCAAAGGTCTGGGCAAAGGAGGAGCCAAGCGTCATCGCAAAGTGCTGCGCGATAACATCCAGGGAATCACCAAGCCAGCTATCCGTCGTCTGGCCCGCCGTGGAGGAGTGAAGCGTATCTCTGGCCTGATTTACGAGGAAACTCGTGGCGTGCTGAAGGTATTCCTGGAGAACGTGATCCGTGATGCGGTCACCTACACCGAACACGCCAAGCGCAAGACCGTCACAGCGATGGACGTCGTGTACGCGCTGAAGCGTCAAGGTCGCACTCTGTACGGTTTCGGAGGTTAAGCCCGACGACCCCGCCAGCCAGCGAACACAGCTGTTGCCAGCTCATCTCAACGGTCCTTTTCAGGACCACAATCCGTTAGCGTTGCCTAAAATGCCTACATTTTACAACTTTGATCGATGGTTGGTTTGAAAATATTGAGAATTATTTTAAGTGATCATTGGTGTTCGTTTGCGGTGATTCGAATATCGAACAGAACCAGTGTTCAGGCATGCTCAAAGAGAGACGCCATCTAGTGCAGACGCTGAGACACGGTACCACAGGGGTTTTTTTTCTAAATTTCGTAGCAACGTACGGAACTGTCCATGAAGTGAGACGAGCAACACGCGCAGGTCCCTTCCCGATTGTGATCAGTGAAAATCAAACATATGTATAGTGTCACAAAAAAGCAGCATTGAAAAGCCTGCCGTCGCACACGCAAGGATCGAGAGAAACGTTACGAAGTGTTGGTAGAAACGCTCTCTTTTTGTGTGATTTCTCTGGCGAAGCTTTCGCTACGCTCATGCGTCTCGAGATATGCTATCTTATAAAAAAGCTGATTCCTCTGTTGCCCGCACAAATGCAGTTCGTGACCAAGGCCTGCTTCGCACAGATTAAGTGCGAAATCTCAGTACTGTACAATTGTCCGGCCGATCCTAGATTTCGAAATCCTCATGTGGACTCGTTCACAACAACATATTATTAACAGGATAGAATCATTTCAGTATAAGTGTTTGCGCCCATCGCGTATGCAATCTCCATCAGGATGCTCTACTGCTCCTTAGTTCGATCGGTGCTGCCCAAGCGCCACACATTGCTTAAACGACTGGAAAACAGAAACTCCACTTAAAAACAAAATGACGCGCCCGACCTTTTACCCGACGTTTAATGCGTGCGCGCCTTTTCGCCTCGAGGACGCGTTTATTTAGACCAACGACGACGGTTTCAGACGATAAGTGTCATCGTTTTTTTTTTTAACTATGTCGACGCCTATGAACATGCACATTTAATATTATTGTACCCGCACCAGTGATGGCACCGACGTACGCGTTGTACAAACAACCAGATCACTCCCATTGCCACTCCTTTTGCCGCCACCGCCGCCGTCGTTTTTAGTCCCCCGTGGGGGTAGTTGTGAAAAAATCACAACTCTTCTGGGTGGTGGTTGGTGAAGTTTGTGAAGCAATTTTATTCGATCCTTCGATACAATCTCAAAACTGTGTACATTTATCAGACCAAACCATGTGTGTTGTGTTGTTCACGGCCAAGGCTGGTCCCTGGAATATGGAATGGGAATGCGAATGGAACGAAAACAAAACTAGCATAAGATAGAAATAAAACTACATTTCTATTGGGGCAATTTTGAAACAGTCCAAGATACGATTTGGGCATCGAGTATCGCTGAACCAGCGAAATTGGCTCCGGGTACACACAATAGGACCGGGGTTTAAATCCCATCCAGACCGCCTAGGGGCGTACATACGGTCTGACTACATTGCTACGGGTACAATCAAGTCACAGAAAGCCAGAAATGGCAAGCCAAGACCGTTCGAGGTTGTAATGCCTGGGAAGAAGAAGAAATTATTTGTTGCGGGACTACCGGACTAAACTTGTATGTCCCAACCAGGCCGCTGCTTGACGTGTAGAGGATTGCCGAACCCGTTTTGGCGCCTATTCGCCGAGTCTTTTATCAAAAAGATTGCATGGAATGGAAATACATGTGCAGTCGGTCGGGTCGAGAAACAGCGTAGAATTTGTTTAATTAAGAAAGCCTCATATCCTCAGTCCTGTCCGTGTGGGAGGGTTAATTCCTACCTGTACAAGGTTTGCTATTTTAATTTTTATGGGATGTTTTGGCTACCCTGCACTGAAGGTCAGGCGGATGCGGATCAGGTTAATGAGGCTGTGTGTCAGCTTCTACTTCATCGCGCATGCGTTACCTGAGACAGGCTGGCAGGCTGGGTGGGATACTTGAGCGTTCTCCATGCAGATTTTCGAAGGTACGGTTAGGGAGGGAACAGGAATGGTTCAACATATTCTTTAGCAATACGATTTGTCGCCCTGAAAAGGACGGTTTTTGGTGGAGCAGCTGGTGGCTGGCTAGTGAGCTTAGGCCTTCTTTTCGGTCTTCTTCGGCAGCAGCACGGCCTGAATGTTGGGCAGCACACCACCCTGGGCGATGGTCACACCGGACAGCAGCTTGTTCAATTCCTCGTCGTTGCGGATGGCCAGCTGCAGATGACGCGGGATGATGCGCGTCTTCTTGTTGTCTCGTGCAGCGTTTCCTGCCAATTCCAACACTTCAGCGGCCAGGTACTCCATCACGGCAGCCAGATACACTGGTGCGCCGGCACCGACACGCTCGGCATAGTTGCCTTTGCGCAGCAGACGATGGATACGGCCAACTGGGAACTGCAGACCAGCACGGTTCGAACGGGACTTTGCCTTTCCCTTCACTTTTCCTCCCTTTCCACGGCCAGACATGATGAAGGCTTGGGTTTCAGTTGAGTTCGTTGAGAGCGCGACGCGGCGATGTGCGATGCTTCGTAGCTTGTTCGTTTGTGCCAGAAAACGCGCCCTTTTCTCGTTTATATACCGGGAGAGAAAACGTCGGCAATCTCCTCTCTGGTTGCGCGCCTGTCACCTCAGTTCCAAATAAAAGCCGAATGAAGCGATTGGATCGGTATCAAACGCGTTTCTACTCTCCGACAGTTGGCATCGTACCCGTCGTAAGCTAGCGAAATGGCACCGAAAACCAGTGGAAAGGCTGCGAAGAAGTCTGGCAAGGCCCAGAAAAACATCTCCAAGTCGGACAAGAAGAAGAAAAGGAAGACCCGCAAGGAGAGCTACGCTATCTACATCTACAAGGTGTTGAAGCAGGTCCACCCGGACACCGGTATTTCCTCGAAGGCGATGAGCATCATGAACAGTTTCGTGAACGACATCTTCGAGCGCATCGCTGCCGAAGCGTCCCGCCTGGCGCACTACAACAAGCGCTCGACGATCACGTCCCGCGAAATCCAAACCGCCGTCCGCCTGCTGCTGCCCGGTGAGCTGGCCAAGCACGCCGTCTCCGAAGGAACCAAGGCAGTCACCAAGTACACCAGCTCGAAGTAATTCTCGACGGACGGGGGAAGCTCATCCATCTATCCATCCAACCAACCGGTCCTTTTCAGGACCACAATACGCATCTGTCGAAAAGAATTTGTCCCAACCCAACTCTCCATCATCAAATGTAACCAACTAATTCCAGTCGCACAATATTCAAGTTGCACAATAGAATCGCGGTAGACAGCCACTTTAGGGCATTTCCTAGCGTTCCCAGGTAACAAAATCGTCTATCTCGCTCTATCTAAGCAAAAAGTAAACCTACCAAAGCAAGAAAGGATGATGATTTTCTAACCTGGGTTTCTCCAACGGAGAGCAGCATTTTGTATCGTTCATTTACTCATCCTTTTGCTTGCCTGAGACATTGACTTGTGTTTGATGAATATTATTCATGTTTGTATGTACTTAATGCACATATGTTTGTGATGAATGCAGTGCAGAATTACGATAAAACGTTTTCGTACAAACAATTATGAACTATCAGTTTTGAAACATTAGCGTACATCGGGAGTATTGCTGCATTGTGGTAAACATTGATGGCAATCATGACTTCCTGGCTTGACCTGAAAATAGAATTTCATATCCATGGCGATCGCTTCACACGGGTACCTTGTTGGTGTGGCGTCGCGCACCACTCAACCAAGCAAAGCTATTCTCTAGGCTCCGATGCCAACAACACGCGTGCATCGAGTACTCCATGCAACATTTTTCTAACCAACAAAATGAATCGACATGATTGGAAGGAGGATGATTTCAACATTACTCTTTTGCTCAACATTTCTGGTGGTCCTGAGAAGGACCGTTTTTGTTTGGGGCGAGACTGCCGCTCGAGGGACAGCGACGACTTAGGCACGCTCTCCACGGATGCGACGGGCCAGCTGGATGTCTTTCGGCATGATGGTGACGCGCTTCGCGTGGATGGCGCACAGGTTGGTATCCTCGAACAGGCCGACAAGGTACGCCTCGCTGGCTTCCTGCAGGGCCATCACGGCCGAGCTCTGGAAACGCAGGTCGGTCTTGAAGTCTTGCGCAATTTCACGAACCAGACGCTGGAAGGGCAGCTTGCGGATGAGCAGCTCGGTCGACTTCTGGTAGCGACGGATTTCACGCAGGGCTACGGTTCCCGGACGGTAACGATGCGGCTTCTTCACTCCTCCGGTGGCCGGAGCACTCTTGCGAGCGGCCTTGGTGGCCAGCTGCTTGCGCGGGGCCTTGCCTCCGGTCGATTTACGGGCAGTTTGCTTCGTACGGGCCATTGTACACTGTTGGCTGAGGGTAGCGGGACGTGAGCGTGTCTTTCTCGATGCGAAGTGGCTTCTGAAATAGAGTTTCACGACTTCCGACGCCCCTTTTATAAGATCGCTCGGCCTGCACACATGCACACTTCCTCGCAGCGAGCGTACGACAGAGGGTACGCATGTGTTGGTGTGGCCTAAAGTGTATATAATGGCGCGGTCTCGCGCCGAGAGCATTAATTGTGCATTGTGAACCTGAACCTTACGGATCAAAATGACTGGACGCGGAAAGGGAGGCAAAGGTCTGGGCAAAGGAGGAGCCAAGCGTCATCGCAAAGTGCTGCGCGATAACATCCAGGGAATCACCAAGCCAGCTATCCGTCGTCTGGCCCGCCGTGGAGGAGTGAAGCGTATCTCTGGCCTGATTTACGAGGAAACTCGTGGCGTGCTGAAGGTATTCCTGGAGAACGTGATCCGTGATGCGGTCACCTACACCGAACACGCCAAGCGCAAGACCGTCACAGCGATGGACGTCGTGTACGCGCTGAAGCGTCAAGGTCGCACTCTGTACGGTTTCGGAGGTTAAGCCCGACGACCCCGCCAGCCAGCGAACACAGCTGTTGCCAGCTCATCTCAACGGTCCTTTTCAGGACCACAATCCGTTAGCGTTGCCTAAAATGCCTACATTTTACAACTTTGATCGATGGTTGGTTTGAAAATATTGAGAATTATTTTAAGTGATCATTGGTGTTCGTTTGCGGTGATTCGAATATCGAACAGAACCAGTGTTCAGGCATGCTCAAAGAGAGACGCCATCTAGTGCAGACGCTGAGACACGGTACCACAGGGGTTTTTTTTCTAAATTTCGTAGCAACGTACGGAACTGTCCATGAAGTGAGACGAGCAACACGCGCAGGTCCCTTCCCGATTGTGATCAGTGAAAATCAAACATATGTATAGTGTCACAAAAAAGCAGCATTGAAAAGCCTGCCGTCGCACACGCAAGGATCGAGAGAAACGTTACGAAGTGTTGGTAGAAACGCTCTCTTTTTGTGTGATTTCTCTGGCGAAGCTTTCGCTACGCTCATGCGTCTCGAGATATGCTATCTTATAAAAAAGCTGATTCCTCTGTTGCCCGCACAAATGCAGTTCGTGACCAAGGCCTGCTTCGCACAGATTAAGTGCGAAATCTCAGTACTGTACAATTGTCCGGCCGATCCTAGATTTCGAAATCCTCATGTGGACTCGTTCACAACAACATATTATTAACAGGATAGAATCATTTCAGTATAAGTGTTTGCGCCCATCGCGTATGCAATCTCCATCAGGATGCTCTACTGCTCCTTAGTTCGATCGGTGCTGCCCAAGCGCCACACATTGCTTAAACGACTGGAAAACAGAAACTCCACTTAAAAACAAAATGACGCGCCCGACCTTTTACCCGACGTTTAATGCGTGCGCGCCTTTTCGCCTCGAGGACGCGTTTATTTAGACCAACGACGACGGTTTCAGACGATAAGTGTCATCGTTTTTTTTTTAACTATGTCGACGCCTATGAACATGCACATTTAATATTATTGTACCCGCACCAGTGATGGCACCGACGTACGCGTTGTACAAACAACCAGATCACTCCCATTGCCACTCCTTTTGCCGCCACCGCCGCCGTCGTTTTTAGTCCCCCGTGGGGGTAGTTGTGAAAAAATCACAACTCTTCTGGGTGGTGGTTGGTGAAGTTTGTGAAGCAATTTTATTCGATCCTTCGATACAATCTCAAAACTGTGTACAATTATCAGACCAAACCATGTGTGTTGTGTTGTTCACGGCCAAGGCTGGTCCCTGGAATATGGAATGGGAATGCGAATGGAACGAAAACAAAACTAGCATAAGATAGAAATAAAACTACATTTCTATTGGGGCAATTTTGAAACAGTCCCAAGATACGATTTGGGCATCGAGTATTCGCTGAACCAGCGAAATTGGCTCCGGGTACACACAATAGGACCGGGGTTTAAATCCCATCCAGACCGCCTAGGGGCGTACATAGGGCTGACTACATTTGCTACGGGTACAATCAAGTCACAGAAAGCCAGAAATGGCAAGCCAAGACCGTTCGAGGTTGTAATGCCTGGGAAGAAGAAGAAATTATTTGTTGCGGGACTACCGGACTAAACTTGTATGTCCCAACCAGGCCGCTGCTTGACGTGTAGAGGATTGCCGAACCCGTTTTGGCGCCTATTCGCCGAGTCTTTTATCAAAAAGATTGCATGGAATGGAAATACATGTGCAGTCGGTCGGGTCGAGAAACAGCGTAGAATTTGTTTAATTAAGAAAGCCTCATATCCTCAGTCCTGTCCGTGTGGGAGGGTTAATTCCTACCTGTACAAGGTTTGCTATTTTAATTTTTATGGGATGTTTTGGCTACCCTGCACTGAAGGTCAGGCGGATGCGGATCAGGATTAATGAGGCTGTGTGGCAGCTTCTACTTCATCGCGCATGCGTTACCTGAGACAGGCTGGCAGGCTGGGTGGGATACTTGAGCGTTCTCCATGCAGATTTTCGAAGGTACGGTTAGGGAGGGAACAGGAATGGTTCAACATATTCTTTAGCAATACGATTTGTCGCCCTGAAAAGGACGGTTTTTGGTGGAGCAGCTGGTGGCTGGCTAGTGAGCTTAGGCCTTCTTTTCGGTCTTCTTCGGCAGCAGCACGGCCTGAATGTTGGGCAGCACACCACCCTGGGCGATGGTCACACCGGACAGCAGCTTGTTCAATTCCTCGTCGTTGCGGATGGCCAGCTGCAGATGACGCGGGATGATGCGCGTCTTCTTGTTGTCTCGTGCAGCGTTTCCTGCCAATTCCAACACTTCAGCGGCCAGGTACTCCATCACGGCAGCCAGATACACTGGTGCGCCGGCACCGACACGCTCGGCATAGTTGCCTTTGCGCAGCAGACGATGGATACGGCCAACTGGGAACTGCAGACCAGCACGGTTCGAGCGGGACTTTGCCTTTCCCTTCACTTTTCCTCCCTTTCCACGGCCAGACATGATGAAGGCTTGGGTTTCAGTTGAGTTCGTTGAGAGCGCGACGCTGGCAATGTGCGATGCTTCGTAACTTGTTCGCTTGTGCCAGAAAACGCGCCCGTTTTCTCGGCTTATATACCGGGAGAGAAAACGTCGGCAATCTCCTCTCTGGTTGCGCGCCTGTCACCTCAGTTCCAAATAAAAGCCGAATGAAGCGATTGGATCGGTATCAAACGCGTTTCTACTCTCCGACAGTTGGCATCGTACCCGTCGTAAGCTAGCGAAATGGCACCGAAAACCAGTGGAAAGGCTGCGAAGAAGTCTGGCAAGGCCCAGAAAAACATCTCCAAGTCGGACAAGAAGAAGAAAAGGAAGACCCGCAAGGAGAGCTACGCTATCTACATCTACAAGGTGTTGAAGCAGGTCCACCCGGACACCGGTATTTCCTCGAAGGCGATGAGCATCATGAACAGTTTCGTGAACGACATCTTCCGAGGCGCATCGCTGCCGAAAGCGTCCCGCCTGGCGCACTACAACAAGGCGCTCGACGATCACGTCCCGCGAAATCCAAAACCGCCGTCCGCCTCGCTGCTGCCCGGTGAGCTGGCCAAGCACGCCGTCTCCGAAGGAACCAAGGCAGTCACCA
>NW_023405262.1:0-28674 GCF_013141755.1 Anopheles stephensi
TGCTGTACCCGTTTGTGCTACATTCTTTAATTTCTGTGCAGTGGTGCTCGTTTTAAAGAGATTAAGAGTGAGACGAGACAGCACATAAATTTCATTAACTTTAGTGCAAGTGGCGTAGTGAAAAAGACATTTCGAATATGAGGAAAAAGACTCTTGGTGTTCAGTGTGTGTGGTGACGTAGAGATATATTTTTTGTGCAGTGTTTATTCAAATTTTTGTGACTGACTGGACATTTTATAATCCTTTTTCACTGGGCCCGGCATCATAATGCCAGGCCCACTTTTCCCCGAGAGGGATTTTTCCCCTCCCGGTGGCCCTCTCGAAATGAGAGGTCTTACCCCTATTTATGGACAGAAAGACGAACACGGTGACATGAAATCTTTAGTTTTGCAAACGACCGACGGATCCCCTCTCCCTAAAAACCTTTTGTAATTGGCAAATCTCTTTCCTCCCTTGCTGGTCAACTTTCCGAGCCCGGAAAACCGATCGACAACGGCAAAAACTCCTCATCAAAACCCGTAGCTCCAAACAATTCCAAACGCTCCAATCCCTTACCAAACTTATCGACGGAACCCCTGTGACAGTGACTCCCCATACCAACCTTAATAGTGTCCAATGCGTGATCTATTCCCCCGATTTAAAGACCTCAACGACGATGAAATTTTGAACGAACTCAAGGACCAGAAAGTGATTTTTGTACGTAGATTTACGCGAAAGGTGAACGGAGACATCGTGAACACCAACATTTCCTGCTTCGCATAAACACACCTCCATACCATCTACCATCCGCCTCGGTGCCCTGCAAGTCTCTACCCGCCTTACTACCCGAAACCCATGATGTGCTACAACTGCGCTCATTACGGACACACCAAGATGAGCTGCAAGGTAGCTCAAGCCTGCGCCAACTGCGGTACGCCTGCCCACGGAGATTGCCCCGTCGACCCCGTGTGCCATCAACTGCAAAGGACCACATAACGCCTTCTCCCGTTCCTGTCCCCGCTACCTACAAGAAGAAGCTATCATCAAAATATAAGGTAGACAATAACTGTTCATTTGGCGAAGCCCGTAAATTTGTTAGTTTGCCCGTAGCTCCTTCCCTTGTCCAACAAAGACTAACCTACGCACAACAGACAATCACGGACGAAAAAGACGCTATTATTGCCAATCTCGAAGCCAAAAACAAAGAACAAGACGAACTAATCAAAACACTGCACGCATCTATTGAAGAACTAAGAAAACAAATACGCGACCAGTCCAAAATGATGAAATCCTTCACAAAACACATGAACAAAACAATCAAACAACAACAAAACGAAAGTTCACTAGAATCAGAAACCGACACTACTCTAACTGACACAGATGACACTGCCTCTACCACTCATCCATCTCCCGCAAGCGAGCCCGCGGGAATAAGGGCTCTCCCTCCTCGGAAGAGGAAACCCCAACCACCCCACCACCATCCCCAACCTTCCCTCTCCCCCTATCCCTACTCCTCCACCATCCCTTCTCCTTCCTCCGTTCCACCCGTAGCAAGAAAAAGAAAAAACCTAGCTAGGTAACTCTTTTTCCCCTTGATCGCTTCTAAACCCCATCACAGATCTGAATCCCCTGCCCATCCTATTACCGGTGATCCCCAAAACCCATCGAATACCTCTAACCAACAATCTCGTTTTGCATTATCCTGGAATATTAGAAGCATAAAAAATAACCTAGATGAATTAAACTCCTCATTACCAAACATAATCCCAGCTCATCACCCTGCAAGAAACACAAGCTATACCCTCTCTTTCTTCCACTCCTTTCAACAATATAACTGGTTTTTTTAATATTAACCCTACTCATCCACACCACATGTGTGTTTGGGCGTGCTTAAACACATTCCGACTAAAACAATTAAACTAACCACTTCAATCCCATCAGTAGCCGTACAAATTACATCTCCACTTAAAGCAACCGTCCTCTGCATGTACCTATCTCCCTCCCTCAGGTTGTCTGCTATACAAAATGACCTTCCTACCCTTCTCTCACAGCTCTCTTTTCCATTGATCCTCCTCTGAGATCTTAATGCCAACACAGCACCTGGGGTTGTCCCCTTACCAACTCCCGTGGCAACCTCCTAGACAGCATATTTCCTTCTGTCGATTTAGAAATCCTCTACAACCAACCCCAACCCGCGTTTCTCCCTCCGACGGGAAAAGCTCCATCTTAGATTACTGTGCGGTGTCATCTTCCATGGCACCTAAATTCCACATAGCCGTTGACACAGACACACACAACAGTGACCATTTCCCACTCTTAATCCATAGCTCCTTTCGTTCTCAGCCATCCCTCATACGCTCCCGTTGGAAGTATGAGGGGGCTGACTGGGAAAGGTATCAAACAGAAATCCGATTCAATCTTCCCTTGACGAAAACCCCTCCATTTCCCGCCTTCGTAGAAACCATTAAAATAGCAGCTTCCCTTAGTATCCCTCGTACAAAAGGCAATACTTCCTCCCGAAGAAATGTCCCCTGGTGGAATGGGACAGTCGCGCGGGCTATCAAAGCCCGTCGCGCTGCTCTACGCCGATTTCGCCGCGCAAGCCATATTCCCGATATTTTTCACACCTATATTAGCCGAACGGTATCGGGAAGCCAATCGCCTTGCCAAAGAAGCAATCCGGACAGCGAAAGAGAGTAGTTGGAATCAGTTCGTAGCTGATGTCAACCCTCTCTTGACCTGTAAGGAGCTTTGGCGGCGGGTGAGTGTGCTCTCGGGCCGCAACCAACGCTCTTATGCTCCCATTACCCTTAACCTACCAACCAATCCATCTACCTCCATCCCTCCAGCGGAAGTACCTGAAGCCTTTGCAAAACACTTTGCAAATGTTTCAGCTACAGACAACTTTTCTCCACAATTCCGTCGTCACAAACAAACTGCAGAACAGATCCCACTTCCCCAAGTAGATGCCACTAACCATAGATACAATAGACCTTTCTCAATAGCTGAACTAAACTGGTCCCTCAGAAAATGTCAGGGCAAATCTTCCGGCCCTGACAACGTAGGTTATCCTTTGCTGAAAAACCTGCCCCCGTATGCGAAACTAATACTTCTTAACATTTACAATAGCATCTGGTCCACCGGGAATATCCCGGCGGACTGGAAAGGCAGTTTAACAGTCCCGATTGCTAAACCCAAAAAACCCATTAATGAAATAGATAGTTACCGTCCAATCTCGCTCCTTAACTGTATTGCTAAGGTGTTGGAAAGGATGGTAAACCGTAGATTAACACAGGAACTACAAGACCGTATCTCCTTAGCAATAACCAGCATGCGTTCCAGCCGGGTAAAGGTACGGAAACGTACTTTGCCAAGCTGGACGATCTATTAGATAAAGCCACCAGTAGAGACCACCACATAGACTAGCAATCATAGACCTATCCAAAGCCTTTGATCGAACCTGGCGTCATGCCATTCTTACACAACTGTCTCGTTGGGGCTTTGGTGGACTTTTAACCAAGTTCATTGATAGCTTCCTTACGGACAGGACTTTTAGAGTACAAATAGGAACCGAACTATCCAACCCCTACACACAAGAGAATGGTGTTCCGCAAGGGGCCATTCTCTCTCCAACCCTTTTCCTCATCAGTATGGAATCTCTTTTTTGCTCCCTTCCCACAGAAAATCCAAGCATTCCTCTATGCAGACGATATTATCCTGGCCTCTTCATCTCATACTGCTTGCGAATCTCGTAAACTCCCTGCAAACAGGGGTTGACAAGGTTCGACAGTGGTCGAGATGGACTGGCTACGAAATATCACACACAAAGTCCAAAATCCTCCATATCTGCAAACACTGCTCTTGCAGTCAACGACGACCAATAACTTTTAATAGGACACCAATACCCAACACAAAGATAGCCGACATACTCGGCGTAACCTTCGACAGTAGGCTTCTTTTCTTCCACATTCCAACAGGGTCAAGAAGGAAGCAAACAACCGACTGAACTTGTTCCGGATGCTTGGAACCGGCAAAGCTCGGGCCTCCCGCTCAACCCTGAATCGCATCATCAACGCCTGGCTCCTACCTAAACTACTCTACGGCATCGAGATTGTTTCCCGCGAGCGAGCAACCTTCGAGAAGAGAGTAGCACCCGTCTACCATACAGCCATCCGCTACGCTACTGGTGCTTTTGTCACCAGTCCGATTGTTTCCCTCCTCTGCGAAAGCGGTTTTCTTCCATTTCAGCACATCATCACCAACAGACTCGTCGCAGCTGCAGCTCGGATCCTTGAGAAAGGAATCGACGCAACTGCGCTCATTACCAGAGCTAACTCCGACCTGCAACAACTCACCAACCACCAGCTTCCTCCGATCATCCAATCCAGCCGCCGGGGAACACGTCCTGGTACCATAGCACTCCTGCCATAGACTGGGAACTGAAACAAACTCTCCGGGGAACCGGAAAAAGCAGCCACATCGCCAATACCACCTTTACGCACCTGATCCGGACCAAATACCAGCACCATCACCACATCTACACAGACGGCTCCGTCAATCGGGAGTCAGCCGGCTGTGGGATCCATTCCAGCCTCGAAAATTGCGCCATCAAGCTCCCTAACCACACCTCTATCTTTTCAGCCGAAGCAATAGCCATCCGTCTTGCCGCCGATGAAGGACTTCGGACCGACATTCCGAACGTCATTTTCACCGACAGCGCTAGTGTTCTGGCAGCCCTTCAACACGGTTCCTCAAAAGACCCACACATTCAGCTCCTAGATGACATCCTTCCATCTCCTGAAATAGTCCTCTGTTGGATTCCGGGTCATTCCGGAATCGACGGAAACGAGAAAGCCGACCGTCTTGCCAACCAAGGTCGGCTCCGTCCGGCCGAACCGCACAGCTCTCTTTCGCGCCGTGACGCCATCCGCTTCACTAACGCAATAGTCGCTCAACACTGGAACACCACCTGGCACAACCTAGACCTCTCCACAAAACTCCGCTCCATCAAGCACAACACCGCACCCTGGGACGATCCCGATTCCAGCCACATCCAACGAGTCCTTTCCCGGCTTCGCATTGGTCACACCCGCCTGACCCACTCCTACCTGCTCGAACGATCCAGTCCTCCACTTTGCAGCTTCTGTGGCGTCGACATTACCGTCCGCCACATCCTTACCGATTGCCATGGATACACTACACACCGAACCACCTGCCAACTAGATACCGACCTAGCCATCATACTGTCTCCCGACAAGCAACAGCAGAACCGCCTCATCCGATTTTTACACATCAGCAACCTGTACCGAGAACTATAAATTTATAGCATAATAGTTTCCATATTACTAAAGAATAATAGTTAAGCAATAGTTAAGCCATAGTTTTTACCACACATATGTAACAATAGACAGGAAAGAGGCGAATGAAGTCTCAAAGACCCAAAGCCTCTATAAATAAACGAAAAAAAAAAAAAAAAAAAAAAGTCGCGCAATATTCAAGTTGCGCAATAGAATCGCGGTGGACAGCCACTTCAGGGCATTTCCTAGCGTTCCCAGGTAACAAAATCGTCTATCTTGCTCTATCTAAGCAAAAAGAAAACCTACCAAAGCGAGAAAGGATGATGATTTTCTAACCTGGGTTTCTCCAACGGAGAGCAGCATTTTGTATCGTTCATTTACTCATCCTTTTGCTTGCCTGAGACATTACTTGTGTTTATGAATATTATTCATGTTTGTATGTACTCCATGCATATATGTTTGTGATGAATGCAGTGCAGAATTATGATCAAACGTTTTCGTACAAACAATTATGAACTATTAGTTTTGAAACATTAGCGTACATCGGAGAATTGCTGCATCGTGGTAAACATTGATGGCAATCATGACTACCTGGCTTGACCTGAAAATAGAATTTCATATCCATGGCGATCGCTTCACACGGGTGCCTTGTTGGTGTGGCGTCGCGTACCACTCAACCAAGCAAAGCTATTCTCTAGGCTCCCATGCCAACAACACGCGCGCATCGAGTACTCCATGCAACATTTTTCTAACCAACAAAATGAATCGACATGATTGGAAGGAGGATGATTTCAACATTACTCTTTTGCTCAACATTTCTGGTGGTCCTGAGAAGGACCGTTTTTGTTTGGGGCGAGACTGCCGCTCGAGGGACAGCGACGACTTAGGCACGCTCTCCACGGATGCGACGGGCCAGCTGGATGTCTTTCGGCATGATGGTGACGCGCTTCGCGTGGATGGCGCACAGGTTGGTATCCTCGAACAGGCCGACAAGGTACGCCTCGCTGGCTTCCTGCAGGGCCATCACGGCCGAGCTCTGGAAACGCAGGTCGGTCTTGAAGTCTTGCGCAATTTCACGAACCAGACGCTGGAAGGGCAGCTTGCGGATGAGCAGCTCGGTCGACTTCTGGTAGCGACGGATTTCACGCAGGGCTACGGTTCCCGGACGGTAACGATGCGGCTTCTTCACTCCTCCGGTGGCCGGAGCACTCTTGCGAGCGGCCTTGGTGGCCAGCTGCTTGCGCGGGGCCTTGCCTCCGGTCGATTTACGGGCAGTTTGCTTCGTACGGGCCATTGTACACTGTTGGCTGAGGGTAGCGGGACGTGAGCGTGTCTTTCTCGATGCGAAGTGGCTTCTGAAATAGAGTTACACGTTTTTTTTTTTTTTTTTTTTTTTCGTTTATTTATAGAGGCTTTGGGTCTTTGAGACTTCATTCGCCTCTTTCCTGTCTATTGTTACATATGTGTGGTAAAAACTATGGCTTAACTATTGCTTAACTATTATTCTTTTAGTAATATGGAAACTATTATGCTATAAATTTATAGTTCTCGGTACAGGTTGCTGATGTGTAAAAATCGGATGAGGCGGATTCTGCTGTTGCTTGTCGGGAGACAGTATGATGGCTAGGTCGGTATCTAGTTGGCAGGTGGTTCGGTGTGTAGTGTATCCATGGCAATCGGTAAGGATGTGGCGGACGGTAATGTCGACGCCACAGAAGCTGCAAAGTGGAGGACTGGATCGTTCGAGCAGGTAGGAGTGGGTCAGGCGGGTGTGACCAATGCGAAGCCGGGAAAGGACTCGTTGGATGTGGCTGGAATCGGGATCGTCCCAGGGTGCGGTGTTGTGCTTGATGGAGCGGAGTTTTGTGGAGAGGTCTAGGTTGTGCCAGGTGGTGTTCCAGTGTTGAGCGACTATTGCGTTAGTGAAGCGGATGGCGTCACGGCGCGAAAGAGAGCTGTGCGGTTCGGCCGGACGGAGCCGACCTTGGTTGGCAAGACGGTCGGCTTTCTCGTTTCCGTCGATTCCGGAATGACCCGGAATCCAACAGAGGACTATGTCAGGAGATGGAAGGATGTCATCTAGGAGCTGAATGTGTGGGTCTTTTGAGGAACCGTGTTGAAGGGCTGCCAGAACACTAGCGCTGTCGGTGAAGATGACGTTCGGAATGTCGGTCCGAAGTCCTTCATCGGCGGCAAGACGGATGGCTATTGCTTCGGCTGAAAAGATAGAGGTGTGGTTAGGGAGCTTGATGGCACAATTTTCGAGGCTGGAATGGATCCCACAGCCGGCTGACTCCCGATTGACGGAGCCGTCTGTGTAGATGTGGTGATGGTGCTGGTATTTGGTCCGGATCAGGTGCGTAAAGGTGGTATTGGCGATGTGGCTGCTTTTTCCGGTTCCCCGGAGAGTTTGTTTCAGTTCCCAGTCTATGGCAGGAGTGCTATGGTACCAGGGACGTGTTCCCCGGCGGCTGGATTGGATGATCGGAGGAAGCTGGTGGTTGGTGAGTTGTTGCAGGTCGGAGTTAGCTCTGGTAATGAGGGCAGTTGCGTCGATTCCTTTCTCAAGGATCCGAGCTGCAGCTGCGACGAGTCTGTTGGTGATGATGTGCTGAAATGGAAGAAAACCGCTTTCGCAGAGGAGGGAAACAATCGGACTGGTGACAAAAGCACCAGTAGCGTAGCGGATGGCTGTATGGTAGACGGGTGCTACTCTCTTCTCGAAGGTTGCTCGCTCGCGGGAAACAATCTCGATGCCGTAGAGTAGTTTAGGTAGGAGCCAGGCGTTGATGATGCGATTCAGGGTTGAGCGGGAGGCCCGACCTTTACCGGTTCCAAGCATCCGGAACAAGTTCAGCCGGTTGTTTGCTTCCTTCTTGACCCTGTTGGAATGTGGAAGAAAAGAAAGCCTACTGTCGAAGGTTACGCCGAGTATGTCGGCTATCTTTGTGTTGGGTATTGGTGTCCTATTAAAAGTTATTGGTCGTCGTTGACTGCAAGAGCAGTGTTTGCAGATATGGAGGATTTTGGACTTTGTGTGTGATATTTCGTAGCCAGTCCATCTCGACCACTGTCGAACCTTGTCAACCCCTGTTTGCAGGAGTTTACGAGATTCGCAAGCAGTATGAGATGAAGAGGCTAGGATAATATCGTCTGCATAGAGGAATGCTTGGATTTCTGTGGGAAGGGAGCAAAAAAGAGATTCCATACTGATGAGGAAAAGGGTTGGAGAGAGAATGGCCCCTTGTGGAACACCATTCTCTTGTGTGTAGGGGTTGGATAGTTCGGTTCCTATTTGTACTCTAAAAGTCCTGTCCGTAAGGAAGCTATCAATGAACTTGGTTAAAAGTCCACCAAAGCCCCAACGAGACAGTTGTGTAAGAATGGCATGACGCCAGGTTCGATCAAAGGCTTTGGATAGGTCTATGATTGCTAGGTCTATGTGGTGGTCTCTACTGGTGGCTTTATCTAATAGATCGTCCAGCTTGGCAAAGTACGTTTCCGTACCTCTACCCGGCTGGAACGCATGCTGGTTATTGCTAAAGAGATTACGGTCTTGTAGTTCCTGTGTTAATCTACGGTTTACCATCCTTTCCAACACCTTAGCAATACAGTTAAGGAGCGAGATTGGACGGTAACTATCTATTTCATTAATGGGTTTTTTGGGTTTAGGAATCGGAATTGTTAAACTGCCTTTCCAGTCCGCCGGGATATTCCCGGTGGACCAGATGCTATTGTAAATGTTAAGAAGTATTAGTTTCGCATACGGGGGCAGGTTTTTCAGCAAAGGATAACCTACGTTGTCAGGGCCGGAAGATTTGCCCTGACATTTTCTGAGGGACCAGTTTAGTTCAGCTATTGAGAAAGGTCTATTGTATCTATGGTTAGTGGCATCTACTTGGGGAAGTGGGATCTGTTCTGCAGTTTGTTTGTGACGACGGAATTGTGGAGAAAAGTTGTCTGTAGCTGAAACATTTGCAAAGTGTTTTGCAAATGCTTCAGGTACTTCCGCGGGAGGGATGGTGGTAGATGGATTGGTTGGAAGGTTAAGGGTAATGGGAGCATAAGAGCGTTGGTTGCGGCCCGAGAGCACACTCACCCGCCGCCAAAGCTCCTTACAGGTCAAGAGAGGGTTGACATCAGCTACGAACTGATTCCAACTACTCTCTTTCGCTGTCCGGATTGCTTCTTTGGCAAGGCGATTGGCTACCCGATACCGTTCGGCTAATATAGGTGTGAAAAAATTATCGGGAATATGGCTTTGCGCGGCGAAATCGGCGTAGAGCAGCGCGACGGGCTTTGATAGCCCGCGCGACTGTCTCATTCCACCAGGGGACATTTCTTCGGGAGGAAGTATTGCCTTTTGTACGAGGAATACTAAGGGAAGCTGCTATTTTAATGGTTTCTACGAAGCGGGAAATGGAGGGGTTTTCGTCAAGTGGAAGATTGAATCGGATTTCTGTTTGATACCTTTCCCAGTCAGCCTCCTCATACTTCCAACGGGAGCGTATGAGGGATGGCTGAGAACGAAAGGAGCTATGGATTAAGAGTGGGAAATGGTCACTGTTGTGTGTGTCTGTGTCAACGGCTATGTGGAATTGAGGTGCCATGGAAGATGACACCGCACAGTAGTCTAAGATGGAGCTTTTCCCGTCGGAGGGAGAAACGCGGGTTGGGGTTTGGTTGTAGAGGATTTCTAAATCGACAGAAGGAAATATGCTGTCTAGGAGGTTGCCACGGGAGTTGGTAAGGGGACAACCCCAGGTGCTGTGTTGGGCATTAAGATCTCCGAGGAGGATCAATGGAAAAGAGAGCTGTGAGAGAAGGGTAGGAAGGTCATTTTGTATAGCAGACAACCTGAGGGAGGGAGATAGGTACATGCAGAGGACGGTTGCTTTAAGTGGAGATGTAATTTGTACGGCTACTGATGGGATTGAAGTGGTTAGTTTAATTGTTTTAGTCGGAATGTGTTTAAGCACACCCAAACACACATTTTGGTGTGGATGAGTAGGGTTAATATTAAAAAACCAGTTATATTTGTTGAAAGGAGTGGAAGAAAGAGAGGGTATAGCTTGTGTTTCTTGCAGGGTGATGATGCTGGGATTATGTTTGGTAATGAGGAGTTTTAATTCATCTAGATTATTTTTTATGCTTCTAATATTCCAGGATAATCCAAAAAGAGATTGTTGGTTAGAGGTATTCGATGGGTTTTGGGGATCACCGGTAATAGGATGGGCAGGGGATTCAGATCTGTGATGGGGTTTAGAAGCGATCAGGGAGAAAAAGAGTTACCTAGCTAGGTTTTTTCTTTTTCTTGCTACGGGTGGAAACGGAGGAAGGAGAAGGGATGGTGGAGGAGTTAGGGATAGGGGGAGAGGGAAGGTTGGGGATGGTGGTGGGGGTGGTTGGGGTTTCCTCTTCCGAGGAGGGAGAGCCCTTATTCCCGCGGGCTCGCTTGCGGGAGATGGATGAGGTGGTAGAGGCAGTGTCATCTGTGTCAGTTAGAGTAGTGTCGGTTTCTGATTCTAGTGAACTTTCGTTTTGTTGTTGTTTGATTGTTTTGTTCATGTGTTTTGTGAAGGATTTCATCATTTTAGACTGGTCGCGTATTTGTTTTCTTAGTTCTTCAATAGATGTGTGCAGTGTTTTGATTAGTTCGTCTTGTTCTTTGTTTTTGGCTTCGAGATTGGCAATAATAGCGTCTTTTTCGTCCGTGATTGTCTGTTGTGCGTAGGTTAGTCTTTGTTGGACAAGGGAAGGAGCTACGGGCAAACTAACAAATTTACGGGCTTCGCCAAATGAACAGTTATTGTCTACCTTATATTTGATGATAGCTTCTTCTTGTAGGTAGCGGGGACAGGAGCGGGAGAAGGCGTTATGTGGTCCTTTGCAGTTGATGCACACGGGGTCGACGGGGCAATCTCCGTGGGCAGGCGTACCGCAGTTGGCGCAGGCTTGAGCTACCTTGCAGCTCATCTTGGTGTGTCCGTAATGAGCGCAATTGTAGCACATCATGGGTTTCGGGTAGTAAGGTCGGGTAGAAACTTGCAGGGCACCGAGGCGGATGGTAGATGGTATCGAGGTGGTGTTTATGCGAAGCAGGAAAATGTTGGTGTTCACGATGTCTCCGTTCACCTTTCGCGTAAATCTACGTACAAAAATCACTTTCTGGTCCTTGAGTTCGTTCAAAATTTCATCGTCGTTGAGGTCTTTTAAATCGGGGGAATAGATCACGCATTGGACACTATTAAGGTTGGTATGGGGAGTCACTGTCACAGGGGTTCCGTCGATAAGTTTGGTAAGGGATTGGAGCGTTTGGAATTGTTTGGAGCTACGGGTTTTGATGAGGAGTTTTTTGCCGTTGTCGATCGGTTTTCCGGGCTCGGAAAGTTGACCAGCAAGGGAGGAAAGAGATTTGCCAATTACAAAAGGGTTTTTAGGGAGAGGGGATCCGTCGGTCGTTTGCAAAACTAAGAATTTCATGTCACCGTGTTCGTCTTTTCTGTCCATAAATAGGGGTAAGGACCTCTCATTTCGAGAGGGCCCACCGGGAGGGGGAAAATCCCTCTCGGGGAAAAGTGGGCCTGGCATTATGATGCCGGGCCCAGTGAAAAAGGATTTAAAATGTCCAGTCAGTCACAAAAATTAGAATAAACACTGCACAAAAAATTATCTCTACGTCACCACACACACTGAACACCAAGAGTCTTTTTCCTCACTTATTCGAATGTCTTTTCACTACGCCACTGCACTAAAGTTATGAAATTTATGGTGTCTCGTCTCACTCTTAATCTCTTAAAACGATCACCACTGCACAGAAGTTACAGAATGTAGCACAAACGGGTACAGCAACACACGGAAAAACCACCGGTAAAATCCCCGGGTAAATACGCACGGGGAAGAATTCCGGGTATCCCAGGTAAACACTGCACTGCACACTGCACGGAAACACAGGGAAGCAGCACAGCTGTATGGAGGCGAAAATCCCACGGTAACAGGTCACAAACTAGAGCACACGTAAACACGTCCTTCCAGGATGACTGTCACAGTAAGAATGACAATGCACAATTAAATTGATAGAGTTACACGACTTCCGACGCCCCTTTTATAAGATCGCTCGGCCTGCACACATGCACACTTCCTCGCAGCGAGCGTACGACAGAGGGTACGCATGTGTTGGTGTGGCCTAAAGTGTATATAATGGCGCGGTCTCGCGCCGAGAGCATTTATTGTGCATTGTGAACCTAAACCTTACGGATCAAAATGACTGGACGCGGAAAGGGAGGCAAAGGTCTGGGAAAAGGAGGAGCCAAGCGTCATCGCAAAGTGCTGCGCGATAACATCCAGGGAATCACCAAGCCAGCTATCCGTCGTCTGGCCCGCCGTGGAGGAGTGAAGCGTATCTCTGGCCTGATTTACGAGGAAACTCGTGGCGTGCTGAAGGTATTCCTGGAGAACGTGATCCGTGATGCGGTCACCTACACCGAACACGCCAAGCGCAAGACCGTCACAGCGATGGACGTCGTGTACGCGCTGAAGCGTCAAGGTCGCACTCTGTACGGTTTCGGAGGTTAAGCCCGACGACCCCGCCAGCCAGCGAACACAGCTGTTGCCAGCTCATCTCAACGGTCCTTTTCAGGACCACAATCCGTTAGCGTTGCCTAAAATGCCTACATTTTACAACTTTGATCGATGGTTGGTTTGAAAATATTGAGAATTATTCTAAGTGATCATTGGTGTTCGTTTGCGGTGATTCGAATATCGAACAGAACCAGTGTTCAGGCATGCTCAAAGAGAGACGCCATCTAGTGCAGACGCTGAGACACGGTACCACAGGGGTTTTTTTTTTAATTTCGTAGCAACGTACGGAACTGTCCATGAAGTGAGACGAGCAACACGCGCAGGTCCCTTCCCGATTGTGATCAGTGAAAATCAAACATATGTATAGTGTCACAAAAAAGCAGCATTGAAAAGCCTGCCGTCGCACACGCAAGGATCGAGAGAAACGTTACGAAGTGTTGGTAGAAACGCTCTCTTTTTGTGTGATTTCTCTGGCGAAGCTTTCGCTACGCTCATGCGTCTCGAGATATGCTATCTTATAAAATAGCTGATTCCTCTGTTGCCCGCACAAATGCAGTTCGTGACCAAGGCCTGCTTCGCACAGATTAAGTGCGAAATCTCAGTACTGTACAATTGTCCGGCCGATCCTAGAATTCGAAAGCCTCATGTGGACTCGTTCACAACAACATATTATTAACAGGATAGAATCATTTCAGTATAAGTGTTTGCGCCCATCGCGTATGCAATCTCCATCAGGATGCTCTACTGCTCCTTAGTTCGATCGGTGCTGCCCAAGCGCCACACATTGCTTAAACGACTGGAAAACAGAAACTCCACTTAAAAACAAAATGACGCGCCCGACCTTTTACCCGACGTTTAATGCGTGCGCGCCTTTTCGCCTCGAGGACGCGTTTATTTAGACCAACGACGACGGTTTCAGACGATAAGTGTCATCGTTTTTTTTTTTAAACTATGTCGACGCCTATGAACATGCACATTTAATATTATTGTACCCGCACCAGTGATGGCACCGACGTACGCGTTGTACAAACAACCAGATCACTCCCATTGCCACTCCTTTTGCCACCGCCGCCGTCGTTTTTAGTCCCCCGTGGGGGTAGTTGTGAAAAAATCACAACTCTTCTGGGTGGTGGTTGGTGAAGTTTGTGAAGCAATTTTATTCGATCCTTCGATACAATCTCAAAACTGTGTACTATTATCAGACCAAACCCTGTGTGTTGTGTTGTTCACGGGCAAGGCTGGTCCCTGGAATATGGAATGGGAATGCGAATGGAACGAAAACAAAACTAGCATAAGATAGAAATAAAACTACATTTCTATTGGGGCAATTTTGAAACAGTCCCAAGATACGATTTGGGCATCGAGTCGCTGAACCAGCGAAATTGGCTCCGGGTACACACAATAGGACCGGGGTTTAGATCCCATCCAGACCGCCTAGGGGCGTACAACGTTCTGACTACTTTGCTACGGGTACAATCAAGTCACAGAAAGCCAGAAATGGCAAGCCAAGACCGCTCGAGGTTGTAATGCCTGGGAAGAAGAAGAAATTATTTGTTGCGGGACTACAGACTAAACTTGTATGTCCCAACCAGGCCGCTGCTTGACGTGTAGAGGATTGCCGAACCCGTTTTGGCGCCTATTCGCCGAGTCTTTTATCAAAAAGATTGCATGGGATGGAAATACATGTGCAGTCGGTCGGGTCGAGAAACAGCGTAGAATTTGTTTAATTAAGAAAGCCTCATATCCTCAGTCCTGTCCGTGTGGGAGGGTTAATTCCTACCTGTACAAGGTTTGCTATTTTAATTTTTATGGGATGTTTTGGCTACCCTGCACTGAAGGTCAGGCGGATGCGGATCAGGTTAATGAGGCTGTGTGTCAGCTTCTACTTCATCGCGCATGCGTTACCTGAGACAGGCTGGCAGGCTGGGTGGGATACTTGAGCGTTCTCCATGCAGATTTTCGAAGGTACGGTTAGGGAGGGAACAGGAATGGTTCAACATATTCTTTAGCAATACGATTTGTCGCCCTGAAAAGGACGGTTTTTGGTGGAGCAGCTGGTGGCTGGCTAGTGAGCTTAGGCCTTCTTTTCGGTCTTCTTCGGCAACAGCACGGCCTGAATGTTGGGCAGCACACCACCCTGGGCGATGGTCACACCGGACAGCAGCTTGTTCAATTCCTCGTCGTTGCGGATGGCCAGCTGCAGATGACGCGGGATGATGCGCGTCTTCTTGTTGTCTCGTGCAGCGTTTCCTGCCAATTCCAACACTTCAGCGGCCAGGTACTCCATCACGGCAGCCAGATACACTGGTGCGCCGGCACCGACACGCTCGGCATAGTTGCCTTTGCGCAGCAGACGATGGATACGGCCAACTGGGAACTGCAGACCAGCACGGTTCGAACGGGACTTTGCCTTTCCCTTCACTTTTCCTCCCTTTCCACGGCCAGACATGATGAAGGCTTGGGTTTCAGTTGAGTTCGTTGAGAGCGCGACGCGGCGATGTGCGATGCTTCGTAGCTTGTTCGCTTGTGCCAGAAAACGCGCCCGTTTTCTCGTTTATATACCGGGAGAGAAAACGTCGGCAATCTCCTCTCTGGTTGCGCGCCTGTCACCTCAGTTCCAAATAAAAGCCGAATGAAGCGATTGGATCGGTATCAAACGCGTTTCTACTCTCCGACAGTTGGCATCGTACCCGTCGTAAGCTAGCGAAATGGCACCGAAAACCAGTGGAAAGGCTGCGAAGAAGTCTGGCAAGGCCCAGAAAAACATCTCCAAGTCGGACAAGAAGAAGAAAAGGAAGACCCGCAAGGAGAGCTACGCTATCTACATCTACAAGGTGTTGAAGCAGGTCCACCCGGACACCGGTATTTCCTCGAAGGCGATGAGCATCATGAACAGTTTCGTGAACGACATCTTCGAGCGCATCGCTGCCGAAGCGTCCCGCCTGGCGCACTACAACAAGCGCTCGACGATCACGTCCCGCGAAATCCAAACCGCCGTCCGCCTGCTGCTGCCCGGTGAGCTGGCCAAGCACGCCGTCTCCGAAGGAACCAAGGCAGTCACCAAGTACACCAGCTCGAAGTAATTCTCGACGGACGGGGGAAGCTCATCCATCTATCCATCCAACCAACCGGTCCTTTTCAGGACCACAATACGCATCTGTCGAAAAGAATTTGTCCCAACCCAACTCTCCATCATCAAATGTAACCAACTAATTCCAGTCGCACAATATTCAAGTTGCACAATAGAATCGCGGTAGACAGCCACTTACGGGGCATTTCCTAGCGTTCCCAGGTAACAAAATCGTCTATCTCGCTCTATCTAAGCAAAAAGTAAACCTACCAAAGCGAGAAAGGATGATGATTTTCTAACCTGGGTTTCTCCAACGGAGAGCAGCATTTTGTATCGTTCATTTACTCATCCTTTTGCTTGTCTGAGACATTACTTGTGTTTGATGAATATTATTCATGTTTGTATGTACTCAATGCATATATGTTTGTGATGAATGCAGTGCAGAATTATGATAAAACGTTTTCGTACAAACAATTATGAACTATCAGTTTTGAAACATTAGCGTACATCGCGAGTATTGCTGCATTGTGGTAAACATTGATGGCAATCATGACTTCCTGGCTTGACCTGAAAATAGAATTTCATATCCATGGCGATCGCTTCACACGGGTACCTTGTTGGTGTGGCGTCGCGCACCACTCAACCAAGCAAAGCTATTCTCTAGGCTCCCATGCCAACAACACGCGCGCATCGAGTACTCCATGCAACATTTTTCTAACCAACAAAATGAATCGACATGATTGGAAGGAGGATGATTTCAACATTACTCTTTTGCTCAACATTTCTGGTGGTCCTGAGAAGGACCGTTTTTGTTTGGGGCGAGACTGCCGCTCGAGGGACAGCGACGACTTAGGCACGCTCTCCACGGATGCGACGGGCCAGCTGGATGTCTTTCGGCATGATGGTGACGCGCTTCGCGTGGATGGCGCACAGGTTGGTGTCCTCGAACAGGCCGACAAGGTACGCCTCGCTGGCTTCCTGCAGGGCCATCACGGCCGAGCTCTGGAAACGCAGGTCGGTCTTGAAGTCTTGCGCAATTTCACGAACCAGACGCTGGAAGGGCAGCTTGCGGATGAGCAGCTCGGTCGACTTCTGGTAGCGACGGATTTCACGCAGGGCTACGGTTCCCGGACGGTAACGATGCGGCTTCTTCACTCCTCCGGTGGCCGGAGCACTCTTGCGAGCGGCCTTGGTGGCCAGCTGCTTGCGCGGGGCCTTGCCTCCGGTCGATTTACGGGCAGTTTGCTTCGTACGGGCCATTGTACACTGTTGGCTGAGGGTAGCGGGACGTGAGCGTGTCTTTCTCGATGCGAAGTGGCTTCTGAAATAGAGTTTCACGACTTCCGACGCCCCTTTTATAAGATCGCTCGGCCTGCACACATACACACTTCCTCGCAGCGAGCGTACGACAGAGGGTACGCATGTGTTGGTGTGGCCTAAAGTGTATATAATGGCGCGGTCTCGCGCCGAGAGCATTTATTGTGCATTGTGAACCTGAACCTTACGGATCAAAATGACTGGACGCGGAAAGGGAGGCAAAGGTCTGGGCAAAGGAGGAGCCAAGCGTCATCGCAAAGTGCTGCGCGATAACATCCAGGGAATCACCAAGCCAGCTATCCGTCGTCTGGCCCGCCGTGGAGGAGTGAAGCGTATCTCTGGCCTGATTTACGAGGAAACTCGTGGCGTGCTGAAGGTATTCCTGGAGAACGTGATCCGTGATGCGGTCACCTACACCGAACACGCCAAGCGCAAGACCGTCACAGCGATGGACGTCGTGTACGCGCTGAAGCGTCAAGGTCGCACTCTGTACGGTTTCGGAGGTTAAGCCCGACGACCCCGCCAGCCAGCGAACACAGCTGTTGCCAGCTCATCTCAACGGTCCTTTTCAGGACCACAATCCGTTAGCGTTGCCTAAAATGCCTACATTTTACAACTTTGATCGATGGTTGGTTTGAAAATATTGAGAATTATTTTAAGTGATCATTGGTGTTCGTTTGCGGTGATTCGAATATCGAACAGAACCAGTGTTCAGGCATGCTCAAAGAGAGACGCCATCTAGTGCAGACGCTGAGACACGGTACAACAGGGGTTTTTTTTTTAAATTTCGTAGCAACGTACGGAACTGTCCATGAAGTGAGACGAGCAACACGCGCAGGTCCCTTCCCGATTGTGATCAGTGAAAATCAAACATATGTATAGTGTCACAAAAAAGCAGCATTGAAAAGCCTGCCGTCGCACACGCAAGGATCGAGAGAAACGTTACGAAGTGTTGGTAGAAACGCTCTCTTTTTGTGTGATTTCTCTGGCGAAGCTTTCGCTACGCTCATGCGTCTCGAGATATGCTATCTTATAAAATAGCTGATTCCTCTGTTGCCCGCACAAATGCAGTTCGTGACCAAGGCCTGCTTCGCACAGATTAAGTGCGAAATCTCAGTACTGTACAATTGTCCGGCCGATCCTAGAATTCGAAAGCCTCATGTGGACTCGTTCACAACAACATATTATTAACAGGATAGAATCATTTCAGTATAAGTGTTTGCGCCCATCGCGTATGCAATCTCCATCAGGATGCTCTACTGCTCCTTAGTTCGATCGGTGCTGCCCAAGCGCCACACATTGCTTAAACGACTGGAAAACAGAAACTCCACTTAAAAACAAAATGACGCGCCCGACCTTTTACCCGACGTTTAATGCGTGCGCGCCTTTTCGCCTCGAGGACGCGTTTATTTAGACCAACGACGACGGTTTCAGACGATAAGTGTCATCGTTTTTTTTTAAACTATGTCGACGCCTATGAACATGCACATTTAATATTATTGTACCGGCACCAGTGATGGCACCGACGTACGCGTTGTACAAACAACCAGATCACTCCCATTGCCACTCCTTTTGCCACCGCCGCCGTCGTTTTTAGTCCCCCGTGGGGGTAGTTGTGAAAAAATCACAACTCTTCTGGGTGGTGGTTGGTGAAGTTTGTGAAGCAATTTTATTCGATCCTTCGATACAATCTCAAAACTGTGTACTATTATCAGACCAAACCCTGTGTGTTGTGTTGTTCACGGCCAAGGCTGGTCCCTGGAATATGGAATGGGAATGCGAATAGAACGAAAACAAAACTAGCATAAGATAGAAATAAAACTACATTTCTATTGGGGCAATTTTGAAACAGTCCCAAGATACGATTTGGGCATCGAGTATTCGCTGAACCAGCGAAATTGGCTCCGGGTACACACAATAGGACCGGGGTTTAAATCCCATCCAGACCGCCTAGGGGCGTACATAGGGCTGACTACATTGCTACGGGTACAATCAAGTCACAGAAAGCCAGAAATGGCAAGCCAAGACCGCTCGAGGTTGTAATGCCTGGGAAGAAGAAGAAATTATTTGTTGCGGGACTACCGAACTAAACTTGTATGTCCCAACCAGGCCGCTGCTTGACGTGTAGAGGATTGCCGAACCCGTTTTGGCGCCTATTCGCCGAGTCTTTTATCAAAAAGATTGCATGGGATGGAAATACATGTGCAGTCGGTCGGGTCGAGAAACAGCGTAGAATTTGTTTAATTAAGAAAGCCTCATATCCTCAGTCCTGTCCGTGTGGGAGGGTTAATTCCTACCTGTACAAGGTTTGTTATTTTAATTTTTATGGGATGTTTTGGCTACCCTGCACTGAAGGTCAGGCGGATGCGCATCAGGTTAATGAGGCTGTGTGTCAGCTTCTACTTCATCGCGCATGCGTTACCTGAGACAGGCTGGCAGGCTGGGTGGGATACTTGAGCGTTCTCCATGCAGATTTTCGAAGGTACGGTTAGGGAGGGAACAGGAATGGTTCAACATATTCTTTAGCAATACGATTTGTCGCCCTGAAAAGGACGGTTTTTGGTGGAGCAGCTGGTGGCTGGCTAGTGAGCTTAGGCCTTCTTTTCGGTCTTCTTCGGCAACAGCACGGCCTGAATGTTGGGCAGCACACCACCCTGGGCGATGGTCACACCGGACAGCAGCTTGTTCAATTCCTCGTCGTTGCGGATGGCCAGCTGCAGATGACGCGGGATGATGCGCGTCTTCTTGTTGTCTCGTGCAGCGTTTCCTGCCAATTCCAACACTTCAGCGGCCAGGTACTCCATCACGGCAGCCAGATACACTGGTGCGCCGGCACCGACACGCTCGGCATAGTTGCCTTTGCGCAGCAGACGATGGATACGGCCAACTGGGAACTGCAGACCAGCACGGTTCGAGCGGGACTTTGCCTTTCCCTTCACTTTTCCTCCCTTTCCACGGCCAGACATGATGAAGGCTTGGGTTTCAGTTGAGTTCGTTGAGAGCGCGACGCGGCGATGTGCGATGCTTCGTAGCTTGTTCGCTTGTGCCAGAAAACGCGCCCTTTTCTCGTTTATATACCGGGAGAGAAAACGTCGGCAATCTCCTCTCTGGTTGCGCGCCTGTCACCTCAGTTCCAAATAAAAGCCGAATGAAGCGATTGGATCGGTATCAAACGCGTTTCTACTCTCCGACAGTTGGCATCGTACCCGTCGTAAGCTAGCGAAATGGCACCGAAAACCAGTGGAAAGGCTGCGAAGAAGTCTGGCAAGGCCCAGAAAAACATCTCCAAGTCGGACAAGAAGAAGAAAAGGAAGACCCGCAAGGAGAGCTACGCTATCTACATCTACAAGGTGTTGAAGCAGGTCCACCCGGACACCGGTATTTCCTCGAAGGCGATGAGCATCATGAACAGTTTCGTGAACGACATCTTCGAGCGCATCGCTGCCGAAGCGTCCCGCCTGGCGCACTACAACAAGCGCTCGACGATCACGTCCCGCGAAATCCAAACCGCCGTCCGCCTGCTGCTGCCCGGTGAGCTGGCCAAGCACGCCGTCTCCGAAGGAACCAAGGCAGTCACCAAGTACACCAGCTCGAAGTAATTCTCGACGGACGGGGGAAGCTCATCCATCTATCCATCCAACCAACCGGTCCTTTTCAGGACCACAATACGCATCTGTCGAAAAGAATTTGTCCCAACCCAACTCTCCATCATCAAATGTAACCAACTAATTCCAGTCGCACAATATTCAAGTTGCGCAATAGAATCGCGGTAGACAGCCACTTACGGGGCATTTCCTAGCGTTCCCAGGTAACAAAATCGTCTATCTCGCTCTATCTAAGCAAAAAGTAAACCTACCAAAGCGAGAAAGGATGATGATTTTCTAACCTGGGTTTCTCCAACGGAGAGCAGCATTTTGTATCGTTCATTTACTCATCCTTTTGCTTGCCTGAGACATTACTTGTGTTTATGAATATTATTCATGTTTGTATGTACTCAATGCATATATGTTTGTGATGAATGCAGTGCAGAATTATGATAAAACGTTTTCGTACAAACAATTATGAACTATCAGTTTTGAAACATTAGCGTACATCGGAGAATTGCTGCATTGTGGTAAACATTGATGGCAATCATGACTTCCTGGCTTGACCTGAAAATAGAATTTCATATCCATGGCGATCGCTTCACACGGGTACCTTGTTGGTGTGGCGTCGCGTACCACTCAACCAAGCAAAGCTATTCTCTAGGCTCCCATGCCAACAACACGCGCGCATCGAGTACTCCATGCAACATTTTTCTAACCAACAAAATGAATCGACATGATTGGAAGGAGGATGATTTCAACATTACTCTTTTGCTCAACATTTCTGGTGGTCCTGAGAAGGACCGTTTTTGTTTGGGGCGAGACTGCCGCTCGAGGGACAGCGACGACTTAGGCACGCTCTCCACGGATGCGACGGGCCAGCTGGATGTCTTTCGGCATGATGGTGACGCGCTTCGCGTGGATGGCGCACAGGTTGGTATCCTCGAACAGGCCGACAAGGTACGCCTCGCTGGCTTCCTGCAGGGCCATCACGGCCGAGCTCTGGAAACGCAGGTCGGTCTTGAAGTCTTGCGCAATTTCACGAACCAGACGCTGGAAGGGCAGCTTGCGGATGAGCAGCTCGGTCGACTTCTGGTAGCGACGGATTTCACGCAGGGCTACGGTTCCCGGACGGTAACGATGCGGCTTCTTCACTCCTCCGGTGGCCGGAGCACTCTTGCGAGCGGCCTTGGTGGCCAGCTGCTTGCGCGGGGCCTTGCCTCCGGTCGATTTACGGGCAGTTTGCTTCGTACGGGCCATTGTACACTGTTGGCTGAGGGTAGCGGGACGTGAGCGTGTCTTTCTCGATGCGAAGTGGCTTCTGAAATAGAGTTTCACGACTTCCGACGCCCCTTTTATAAGATCGCTCGGCCTGCACACATGCACACTTCCTCGCAGCGAGCGTACGACAGAGGGTACGCATGTGTTGGTGTGGCCTAAAGTGTATATAATGGCGCGGTCTCGCGCCGAGAGCATTTATTGTGCATTGTGAACCTGAACCTTACGGATCAAAATGACTGGACGCGGAAAGGGAGGCAAAGGTCTGGGCAAAGGAGGAGCCAAGCGTCATCGCAAAGTGCTGCGCGATAACATCCAGGGAATCACCAAGCCAGCTATCCGTCGTCTGGCCCGCCGTGGAGGAGTGAAGCGTATCTCTGGCCTGATTTACGAGGAAACTCGTGGCGTGCTGAAGGTATTCCTGGAGAACGTGATCCGTGATGCGGTCACCTACACCGAACACGCCAAGCGCAAGACCGTCACAGCGATGGACGTCGTGTACGCGCTGAAGCGTCAAGGTCGCACTCTGTACGGTTTCGGAGGTTAAGCCCGACGACCCCGCCAGCCAGCGAACACAGCTGTTGCCAGCTCATCTCAACGGTCCTTTTCAGGACCACAATCCGTTAGCGTTGCCTAAAATGCCTACATTTTACAACTTTGATCGATGGTTGGTTTGAAAATATTGAGAATTATTTTAAGTGATCATTGGTGTTCGTTTGCGGTGATTCGAATATCGAACAGAACCAGTGTTCAGGCATGCTCAAAGAGAGACGCCATCTAGTGCAGACGCTGAGACACGGTACCACAGGGTTTTTTTTTTTAATTTCGTAGCAACGTACGGAACTGTCCATGAAGTGAGACGAGCAACACGCGCAGGTCCCTTCCCGATTGTGATCAGTGAAAATCAAACATATGTATAGTGTCACAAAAAAGCAGCATTGAAAAGCCTGCCGTCGCACACGCAAGGATCGAGAGAAACGTTACGAACTGTTGATAGAAACGCTCTCTTTTTGTGTGATTTCTCTGGCGAAGCTTTCGCTACGCTCATGCGTCTCGCGATATGCTATCTTATAAAATAGCTGATTCCTCTGTTGCCCGCACAAATGCAGTTCGTGACCAAGGCCTGCTTCGCACAGATTAAGTGCGAAATCTCAGTACTGTACAATTGTCCGGCCGATCCTAGAATTCGAAAGCCTCATGTGGACTCGTTCACAACAACATATTATTAACAGGATAGAATCATTTCAGTATAAGTGTTTGCGCCCATCGCGTATGCAATCTCCATCAGGATGCTCTACTGCTCCTTAGTTCGATCGGTGCTGCCCAAGCGCCACACATTGCTTAAACGACTGGAAAACAGAAACTCCACTTAAAAACAAAATGACGCGCCCGACCTTTTACCCGACGTTTAATGCGTGCGCGCCTTTTCGCCTCGAGGACGCGTTTATTTAGACCAACGACGACGGTTTCAGACGATAAGTGTCATCGTTTTTTTTTTAAACTATGTCGACGCCTATGAACATGCACATTTAATATTATTGTACCCGCACCAGTGATGGCACCGACGTACGCGTTGTACAAACAACCAGATCACTCCCATTGCCACTCCTTTTGCCACCGCCGCCGTCGTTTTTAGTCCCCCGTGGGGGTAGTTGTGAAAAAATCACAACTCTTCTGGGTGGTGGTTGGTGAAGTTTGTGAAGCAATTTTATTCGATCCTTCGATACAATCTCAAAACTGTGTACTATTATCAGACCAAACCCTGTGTGTTGTGTTGTTCACGGGCAAGGCTGGTCCCTGGAATATGGAATGGGAATGCGAATGGAACGAAAACAAAACTAGCATAAGATAGAAATAAAACTACATTTCTATTGGGGCAATTTTGAAACAGTCCAAGATACGATTTGGGCATCGAGTCGCTGAACCAGCGAAATTGGCTCCGGGTACACACAATAGGACCGGGGTTTAAATCCCATCCAGACCGCCTAGGGGCGTACATAGGGCTGACTACTTTGCTACGGGTACAATCAAGTCACAGAAAGCCAGAAATGGCAAGCCAAGACCGCTCGAGGTTGTAATGCCTGGGAAGAAGAAGAAATTATTTGTTGCGGGACTACCGAACTAAACTTGTATGTCCCAACCAGGCCGCTGCTTGACGTGTAGAGGATTGCCGAACCCGTTTTGGCGCCTATTCGCCGAGTCTTTTATCAAATAGATTACATGGAATGGAAATACATGTGCAGTCGGTCGGGTCGAGAAACAGCGTAGAATTTGTTTAATTAAGAAAGCCTCATATCCTCAGTCCTGTCCGTGTGGGAGGGTTAATTCCTACCTGTACAAGGTTTGCTATTTTAATTTTTATGGGATGTTTTGGCTACCCTGCACTGAAGGTCAGGCGGATGCGGATCAGGTTAATGAGGCTGTGTGTCAGCTTCTACTTCATCGCGCATGCGTTACCTGAGACAGGCTGGCAGGCTGGGTGGGATACTTGAGCGTTCTCCATGCAGATTTTCGAAGGTACGGTTAGGGAGGGAACAGGAATGGTTCAACATATTCTTTAGCAATACGATTTGTCGCCCTGAAAAGGACGGTTTTTGGTGGAGCAGCTGGTGGCTGGCTAGTGAGCTTAGGCCTTCTTTTCGGTCTTCTTCGGCAACAGCACGGCCTGAATGTTGGGCAGCACACCACCCTGGGCGATGGTCACACCGGACAGCAGCTTGTTCAATTCCTCGTCGTTGCGGATGGCCAGCTGCAGATGACGCGGGATGATGCGCGTCTTCTTGTTGTCTCGTGCAGCGTTTCCTGCCAATTCCAACACTTCAGCGGCCAGGTACTCCATCACGGCAGCCAGATACACTGGTGCGCCGGCACCGACACGCTCGGCATAGTTGCCTTTGCGCAGCAGACGATGGATACGGCCAACTGGGAACTGCAGACCAGCACGGTTCGAGCGGGACTTTGCCTTTCCCTTCACTTTTCCTCCCTTTCCACGGCCAGACATGATGAAGGCTTGGGTTTCAGTTGAGTTCGTTGAGAGCGCGACGCGGCGATGTGCGATGCTTCGTAGCTTGTTCGCTTGTGCCAGAAAACGCGCCCTTTTCTCGTTTATATACCGGGAGAGAAAACGTCGGCAATCTCCTCTCTGGTTGCGCGCCTGTCACCTCAGTTCCAAATAAAAGCCGAATGAAGCGATTGGATCGGTATCAAACGCGTTTCTACTCTCCGACAGTTGGCATCGTACCCGTCGTAAGCTAGCGAAATGGCACCGAAAACCAGTGGAAAGGCTGCGAAGAAGTCTGGCAAGGCCCAGAAAAACATCTCCAAGTCGGACAAGAAGAAGAAAAGGAAGACCCGCAAGGAGAGCTACGCTATCTACATCTACAAGGTGTTGAAGCAGGTCCACCCGGACACCGGTATTTCCTCGAAGGCGATGAGCATCATGAACAGTTTCGTGAACGACATCTTCGAGCGCATCGCTGCCGAAGCGTCCCGCCTGGCGCACTACAACAAGCGCTCGACGATCACGTCCCGCGAAATCCAAACCGCCGTCCGCCTGCTGCTGCCCGGTGAGCTGGCCAAGCACGCCGTCTCCGAAGGAACCAAGGCAGTCACCAAGTACACCAGCTCGAAGTAATTCTCGACGGACGGGGGAAGCTCATCCATCTATCCATCCAACCAACCGGTCCTTTTCAGGACCACAATACGCATCTGTCGAAAAGAATTTGTCCCAACCCAACTCTCCATCATCAAATGTAACCAACTAATTCCAGTCGCACAATATTCAAGTTGCGCAATAGAATCGCGGTAGACAGCCACTTACGGGGCATTTCCTAGCGTTCCCAGGTAACAAAATCGTCTATCTCGCTCTATCTAAGCAAAAAGTAAACCTACCAAAGCGAGAAAGGATGATGATTTTCTAACCTGGGTTTCTCCAACGGAGAGCAGCATTTTGTATCGTTCATTTACTCATCCTTTTGCTTGCCTGAGACATTACTTGTGTTTATGAATATTATTCATGTTTGTATGTACTTAATGCATATATGTTTGTGATGAATGCAGTGCAGAATTATGATAAAACGTTTTCGTACAAACAATTATGAACTATCAGTTTTGAAACATTAGCGTACATCGGAGAATTGCTGCATTGTGGTAAACATTGATGGCAATCATGACTTCCTGGCTTGACCTGAAAATAGAATTTCATATCCATGGCGATCGCTTCACACGGGTACCTTGTTGGTGTGGCGTCGCGTACCACTCAACCAAGCAAAGCTATTCTCTAGGCTCCCATGCCAACAACACGCGCGCATCGAGTACTCCATGCAACATTTTTCTAACCAACAAAATGAATCGACATGATTGGAAGGAGGATGATTTCAACATTACTCTTTTGCTCAACATTTCTGGTGGTCCTGAGAAGGACCGTTTTTGTTTGGGGCGAGACTGCCGCTCGAGGGACAGCGACGACTTAGGCACGCTCTCCACGGATGCGACGGGCCAGCTGGATGTCTTTCGGCATGATGGTGACGCGCTTCGCGTGGATGGCGCACAGGTTGGTGTCCTCGAACAGGCCGACAAGGTACGCCTCGCTGGCTTCCTGCAGGGCCATCACGGCCGAGCTCTGGAAACGCAGGTCGGTCTTGAAGTCTTGCGCAATTTCACGAACCAGACGCTGGAAGGGCAGCTTGCGGATGAGCAGCTCGGTCGACTTCTGGTAGCGACGGATTTCACGCAGGGCTACGGTTCCCGGACGGTAACGATGCGGCTTCTTCACTCCTCCGGTGGCCGGAGCACTCTTGCGAGCGGCCTTGGTGGCCAGCTGCTTGCGCGGGGCCTTGCCTCCGGTCGATTTACGGGCAGTTTGCTTCGTACGGGCCATTGTACACTGTTGGCTGAGGGTAGCGGGACGTGAGCGTGTCTTTCTCGATGCGAAGTGGCTTCTGAAATAGAGTTTCACGACTTCCGACGCCCCTTTTATAAGATCGCTCGGCCTGCACACATGCACACTTCCTCGCAGCGAGCGTACGACAGAGGGTACGCATGTGTTGGTGTGGCCTAAAGTGTATATAATGGCGCGGTCTCGCGCCGAGAGCATTTATTGTGCATTGTGAACCTGAACCTTACGGATCAAAATGACTGGACGCGGAAAGGGAGGCAAAGGTCTGGGCAAAGGAGGAGCCAAGCGTCATCGCAAAGTGCTGCGCGATAACATCCAGGGAATCACCAAGCCAGCTATCCGTCGTCTGGCCCGCCGTGGAGGAGTGAAGCGTATCTCTGGCCTGATTTACGAGGAAACTCGTGGCGTGCTGAAGGTATTCCTGGAGAACGTGATCCGTGATGCGGTCACCTACACCGAACACGCCAAGCGCAAGACCGTCACAGCGATGGACGTCGTGTACGCGCTGAAGCGTCAAGGTCGCACTCTGTACGGTTTCGGAGGTTAAGCCCGACGACCCCGCCAGCCAGCGAACACAGCTGTTGCCAGCTCATCTCAACGGTCCTTTTCAGGACCACAATCCGTTAGCGTTGCCTAAAATGCCTACATTTTACAACTTTGATCGATGGTTGGTTTGAAAATATTGAGAATTATTCTAAGTGATCATTGGTGTTCGTTTGCGGTGATTCGAATATCGAACAGAACCAGTGTTCAGGCATGCTCAAAGAGAGACGCCATCTAGTGCAGACGCTGAGACACGGTACCACAGGGGTTTGTTTTTAATTTCGTAGCAACGTACGGAACTGTCCATGAAGTGAGACGAGCAACACGCGCAGGTCCCTTCCCGATTGTGATCAGTGAAAATCAAACATATGTATAGTGTCACAAAAAAGCAGCATTGAAAAGCCTGCCGTCGCACACGCAAGGATCGAGAGAAACGTTACGAAGTGTTGGTAGAAACGCTCTCTTTTTGTGTGATTTCTCTGGCGAAGCTTTCGCTACGCTCATGCGTCTCGAGATATGCTATCTTATAAAATAGCTGATTCCTCTGTTGCCCGCACAAATGCAGTTCGTGACCAAGGCCTGCTTCGCACAGATTAAGTGCGAAATCTCAGTACTGTACAATTGTCCGGCCGATCCTAGAATTCGAAAGCCTCATGTGGACTCGTTCACAACAACATATTATTAACAGGATAGAATCATTTCAGTATAAGTGTTTGCGCCCATCGCGTATGCAATCTCCATCAGGATGCTCTACTGCTCCTTAGTTCGATCGGTGCTGCCCAAGCGCCACACATTGCTTAAACGACTGGAAAACAGAAACTCCACATAAAAACAAAATGACGCGCCCGACCTTTTACCCGACGTTTAATGCGTGCGCGCATTTTCCCTTGAGGACGCGTTTATTTAGACCAACGACGACGGTTTCAGACGATAAGTGTCATCGTTTTTTTTTAAACTATGTCGACGCCTATGAACATGCACATTTAATATTATTGTACCGGCACCAGTGATGGCAACCGACGTACGCGTGTACAAACAACCAGATCACTCCCATTGCCACTCCTTTTGCCACCGCCGCCGTCGTTTTAGTCCCCGTGGGGGTAGTTGTGAAAAATCACAACTCTTCTG